>NW_026897255.1:92500-304068 GCF_033153095.1 Gastrolobium bilobum | reverse complement strand
GTAAGTGTTGAGCTCTGTCGATGCCTTTGCTATCTTTTTTCTTTTCCTTTTTTTCACTTATAGCTAAATTACATTGTTTTATGAGAATTTTTTTTTTTTTTAAGCAAAAACCGGCAATTTGTGTATAATTTGGTGATCAGAGTTCATGTACATTTTTTTAAAATAAAACCTCATAAAACGCATGAGATCACCAGCAAAGGATTCTAGATCCAGCCAGCCATGCTTTAATCTAGGTTTTGTCCACCACCTTCCATTTTCCATATTATCCATTCGTCCAGGTTTCATGTTTTATTTGTCCTTTTGCACCTACATTTTTTTCTTTTCGGAGCAGCTATATATTTATTGGATGAGTCTATACCCAATTTGTTGTTTAGATGCAGTTTTACTTTCAAGCAAAAAGTAGAAAAATCCGCATTTCAAATCCTGCAATTCTGTCTTATTTTAGAGCAAAAGTTCTTTCAATTCTTCATGTTATATGTTGACCTACAGATAAATACTTGACTTTTTTTCCCAACTAAAGCACCATTAATAAATACTTCTAGAAAATAATAATCTGCAAGTACTCCTAGATATCCGTTTGTCTGGAAGAAAAATATGTCAGATATTCATTTAATTCATAAAATGTGCTTCCATCAATAGAAATCAGAGGCCTCCAAGGAAGCTCTAAGTTGTCCTGCATATTAACAAAGAATATGAGAATTTTAATAGTAATGATGAGCATTTTTTACTGATATATGTTTAAGCATAGTTTTATGATTATGAATACAGCAGTGCAGCATTGTTGGTGTGGTGTGTTAGCTCACTTAATAATTTTCTGAATGTTGATACGGCTCTGGTTTGTGAGTGTGAGTTTACAGAGGAAAGAACGGAGGAAGATGAAGGAAAAAGTATATGTATTCTGTATTGACGTGTAAGAATTATACGGGGGCTTAGCCCATATGAGGGAGATGTCCCTTTCACTGAGTAATAGCCTCAGTCAACAGTATATGTATCAAGAACTGCCCACCTACATTAGGAGGTCTAACCGCCTTTGGCAGGCACTTTCCTCCTACAATATACCTTCCGTACACGTAATTCCTACCGTATCAAATGCTAACTTACTAATGTTTGGCTTCTGACACTGCTAACATTGATTGAGTCAATTATGAATAAATAATTTTGAGACTTGTGTTGTTATTTGGCATCAACTATACTAGATATGGAAGTAGTGAGATAATAGTGTTTTGTATCCCATGTGCAGTCTTACTAAAGTATTTGGCATCACCTAAGTATTGACGAATTTTCTACTTTATGATTAAATTCAAAAAACAGTCTCTTTGCAAAATTATAAGGCCTTTATAAGGGTAAGGCCTCGTACAAGGATTTTCTCATCCCTGCCCTTGCAATTCCGGTTTTATGGGAAGTTGGTTTCATTTTTATTTTTTATTTTTTTAAGTATTGATAAAGTGTAAAAGCTGTATTGATACTGGCACTGTTTGCTATTTTAGGTTTTTATATTTATATGATCAAACTATGGTGTATTGGTTCTCAAATTAGGATGGATTCATTCTTCTCTACGAATACCAAAAGAACTGGCTGGAACTTTGTACAGATTTTAAATCCAAATTGTCAATGTTTTGTATTTGGGTGTACTTGTAATGAACCTCAAAAGTTAGTTATGTGAACTGTAATTTGATCTCACTGATCTTTAAGGCAGCATCTTTTTCTTCATTTGTTCTCTGAATCACTGTAAACAGCTTTTTGGTTACTTCATATTGTTCAAACTGTGCATTCCTAGATTAGACTTATCAGAACATAGTTTTGAGTGTGGTGTTCTTTGCCTGGGTATTTTCAACTTTATATTTCTATTGGCACCATGGTCTTTCTTTGGATGCATTCTTCCAAACTACTCTGAATCATAGAAACCACCTTGCCATCATATTATGAGATGTATCTCTGCAGTTTGAGTCTAGCTTTGATTTATTAGGAGAGTGTCTATCATTGTTCTTTCTCGTTCTACCACCTTACACGTGTTACTTTGAACCATTCATTCTGTGTAATAACTTATTACAGGTCAAGTGGAAGGAAGAGTTGAACGCCAAAGAGGAAGCCCTAGCACTAGTTGAGGAGGAACGCCGAGCTAAGGAAACTGCTGAGTCTGAAAATAAGAGGAAGCTTGAGGCTTTGTGCGTGAAGATAGAGATAGATTTCCAGCGCCACAAGGATGACCTATCAAGGCTTGAGGAGGAGATTTCGCGCCTTAAAGCATCTGCTCAGTCTGCTGAGTCATCTATGACTAACTCTGAGGATGCAATGCCCCAATGGGAGACAGCAATTGCTAATCTGCTTCAAGACTTAGACATGGAGGATCATTCGGAGAAAGAAGTGAAGAGCAACAGAGAATGCATTATGTGCATGAAAGATAGAGTCTCCATTGTTTTCTTGCCGTGTGCTCACCAAGTTATGTGTGCTAGTTGCAATGCTGAGCATGGAAGAAAGGGTAAGACTGCTTGCCCTTACTGCCGGGTTCAAATCCAACAGAGAATCCGTGTGTTTGGGATAGGCTCGTAGCCTATTTTAAAGTTATGTTTCAATTGGACCTTGGCAAGTATGCGCCATGAATTTTTGAATAACTTTGCACTTAATCATTGGTGCTTCTTGTCTCTAATATCCATGCATGCTTTTGAGTCGTGAACATTGAGGCGTGAAACATAGTCATGAACTATTGTTATTATGTGGTTACAAATAAAGTCCTGGCATTAGCTTGTCTCTTGGAAGGTATGAACCTTTGTTGGTTGCTGCCGTTGGCTTGGAAACAAACCAACTTTGTTATTTTATTTTGACTAATGACCTTCTTTTCTTTTGATTAATATGTCATTCTATCTATCCAGGGCTTTCTTCTATACCGAAGATCTTTTTCCAAAAAGAAAATAAAATCTATTGGTTTTTGTTTTTAATTTCTTATTGTGAACTAGAGATTTTGCTGATTTATACACTTTTCTTTTGGCATTTGCTGATTTATATATTTACTGTTATAATATGTGCGGTATTTACACTATCATTCAATAATCAAAATTGAATGAAGAAAGATACACAAAACTGCATAGAAGTTACCATTATCAAACAGTTGGAGAGATTTGTGTTCTTGTTAAACTGGCTCGACCTAAATATTCTTAAAATGAAGATTTCAGCTGCGTTGAGTGCCTTCCATTTTTGTTTTTCGTGATGTTTCAATGATATTGAGACTGAACCCAACATAATCCAAAACCAAAACATGAACTAATAATGCCATTTTGATCAGGTTTTCTTAAAAAAGAAAATTGTTCAAAATGTTATATTTAGGGTTTTATGAATATAATATTGTATGACACTTCTTGTGTCATGTCATAGACACGTAAATATTGTGGATCTCATTGTATAGAAAAAAAAATTGGAATGGCTCTCACTTTTTTGAGTATGTAGGAAAAAGAAGTTGTGTCATGTAACATGACAATTCTATTTCCCTATATTTTAATCGGTTTAAACTCATTTGATTCGGACGTGAAAATTCCTAGTTCATGAAGTTAAGTTAACCTAAAATAGAATAGTTTTCACGATTTTTTTCTATTGATAGATATTTATGGCCATTATTATTGTTGGGTGTCCTATAATGGTCATCCTTTTTTATTCTCTTTTATCTTCCATCACCATTAATTTATCGAGATCATCTTTTGTGCACCAGGAGCAAGTGCTCCTTCCATTAGGAATGAGACACTTGGACAAAAACATAAATTTCCTCCCTTCTTTGGATCCACAAGTTAAAAAATATTCCATTTTGATTAACTCGAACCACTGAATCAAATGGTGGGTCAGAATCATATTAAATATTTCCTGATTTATCAATAAACATGCGATATTGTTTCACATGATTTAATTATATTATAGGTCATGTTAAAGCACGGCTGGCTGGATCTATAATCCTTTGCTAGTGATCAAATAAAAATGCTGAACTCTGTCAGTACCTTTGCTATCTTTTTTCTTTTTTATTTTTTTTCACTTATAGCCAAACGACATCGTTTTATGAGGTTTTTTAAAAAAATAAATAAAAAAATAGTACATGATCCGCCGGTTTCTATAAACCGGCCAGGTCACCAAATTATACACAAACCCATTGGGTCAAACCAGTTTGCACCGATCTATGACTTAAGAAAAAAAGATAAAAATAAAGAAGATAGCAAAGGCATCGACAGAGCTTGACACTTACTTTAGGTCATCAGCAAAGGATTCCAAACCCAGTCATGTCTATGTCAAGATTCTGTCCAGCCATCCATTTGTCCAAGTTTCATGCTTTATTTGTCCTTTCGCCCCTATTTTTTTCCCTTTTTTGTGCAGCTATGTATTTATTGGATGACTCTAGACTCAAATTCTGTTTTTTGTTTTTATTCAATTTTCCTTTCAAGCAAAAGTTGAAAAATTAGTATTATAAATCCTGCAATTTTGTCTTGTTTTAGCGCAAAAGTTCTTTCAATTCTTCATGTTATATGTTATCTTCAAAATGGATATTATGAATAAATGAGATTTAACTTAATCCCAGGAAAGAAAATGCCTTTATGATATTTTAGGAAATAGGATAATAAAGCATAATATGCTGATGTTCTTTTTTTTTGGTAATGTAATATGTACTAAGTTCATTCCTTATAGGCAGTATTTTAAAAACAAACTTGGACAAGTCGGTTCAATTCGAAAACCGGAGAACTGATCATGTAATTGATCCCGTAACATACAAGATTGGTCATGTTCAAGAAGTGGTATGAAGTCTGACCCAACTGGTTTTTGTAAAAACCAATGACTTGACCGGTTCATATAAAATTGGACCGGCCATGCACTCTTTAATTTAAAAAACCTTACAAAAGGACATCGTTTGCTATAAAAGGGAAAAAGCCCATTAAAATGACCCTTACAAAACGACGTCGATTCGATCTCATCGTGCCTTGCGATTTCATGAAAAACCCTTCCAAAATTTTGACACATTTGTTTTTTCAATAATCTGGCTTGAATGGCCTTAAAATGATCCGAAAAATGACCCGATACTTCAATTAAGTCATCTAAGTATTGAAGAGGGAAAGCAAGAAACCCTAAATGAGCCTCCCCTCACTGTTGACTGAGGCTATTACTCAGTGAAAGGGACCTCTCCCTCATATGGGCTAAGCCCTCGTACAATTCTTACATGTCTAAGCCCTCGTACAATTCTTACACGTCAATACAGAATACATATACTTTTTCCTTAATGTTCCTCCATTCTTTCCTCTGTAAACTCACACTCACAAACCAGAGCCGTAACAACATTCAGAAAATTATTAAGTGAGCTAACACCACACCAACAATGTTGAACTGCTGTATTCATAATCATAAAACTATGCTTAAACATATATCAGTAAAAAATGTTCATCATTACTATTAAAATTCTCATATTCTTTGTTTAATATGCAGGACAACTTAGAGCTTCCTTAGAGGCCTCTGATTTGTATTGATGGAAGCACATTTTATGAATTAAATGAATATTTGACATATTTTTCTTCCAGACAAACGGATATCTAGGAGTACTTGCAGATTATTATTTTCTAGAAGTATTTATTAATGGTGCTTTAGTTGGGAAAAAAAGTCAAGTATTTATCTGTAGGTCAACATATAACATGAAGAATTGAAAGAACTTTTGCTCTAAAACAAGACAGAATTGCAGGATTTGAAATGCGGATTTTTCTACTTTTTGCTTGAAAGTAAAACTGCATCTAAACAACAAATTGGTTATAGACTCATCCAATAAATATACAGCTGCTCCGAAAAGAAAAAAACGTAGGTGCAAAAGGACAAATAAAACATGAAACCTGGACGAATGGATAATATGGAAAATGGAAGGTGGTCGAGAACACCTAGATTAAAGCATGGCTGGCTGGATCTAGAATCCTTTGCTGGTGATCTAATGCAAATGTTGAACTCTGTCATTGCCTTTGCAATCATTTTTCTTCTTCTTTTTCACTTATAGACAAACAACGTCATTTTATGAGGTTTTATTTTAAAAAATATAAAAAAAGAGTACATCCGGTTTCTATAAACCGGCCAGATCACCAAATTATACACAAACCCGTTGGGACAAACCGGTTTGCACCGGTCGATGACTTAAAAAAAATTCTCATAAAACAATGTAATTTAGCTATAAGTGAAAAAAAGGAAAAGAAAAAAGATAGCAAAGGCTTCGACAGAGCTCAACACTTACTTTAGGTCATCACAGAAAAGGATTCCAAACCCAGCCACCTAGCCATCCAGCCATGTCTATGTCAAGATTCTGTCCATTTGTCCAAGATTCATGCTTTTTTTGTCCTTTCGCCCCTATTTTTTTCCTTTTTAGTGCAGCTATGTATTATTGGATGACTCTAGACTCAAATTCTATTTTTTATTTTTATTCCATTTTCCTTTCAAGCAAAAAGTTGAAAAATTAGAATTCTAAATCCTGCAATTTTCTCTTGTTTTAGCACAAAAGTTCTTTCAATTCTTCATGTTATATGTTATCTTCAAAATCGATATTATGAATAAATGGGATTTAACTTAATCCCGGGAAAGAAAATGCCTATGATATTTTAGGAAACAGTATAATCAAGCATAATATGCCGATGTTCTTTTTTTTTGTTAATGTAATATGTACTAAGTTCATTCCTTATAGGCAGTATTTTAAAAACAAGCTTGAACAAGCCAATTCAATTCAAAAATCGGAAAACCGATCATGTAACTGGTCCGGTAACATACAAGATTGGTCATGTTCAAGAAGTGGTATGAACAAGTTTGACCCAGTTGGTTTTTGTCAAAAACGGTGACTTGGCCGGTTCATATAAAATTGAAATGGTCATGCACTCTTTAATTAAAAAACCTTAAAAAACGACGTCGTTTTGCTATGGAAGGGAAAAAGCTCATTAAAATGATCCTTATAAAACGACGTCGATTCGATCTCACCGTGCTTTGCGATTTCATGAAAAACCCTACCAATACATTTGTTTTTTCAATAACCTGACTTGAATGGCCTTAAAATGACGCGAAAAATGACCCGATACTTCAATTAAGTCATCTAAGAATTGAAGAGGGAAAGAAAGAAACCCTAAATGAGCCTCCCCTCAGTGTATCGTGCAACACCCAGCATCAAAGCCATCTCATTTGACTGTGGCCGTGCATTCTCTGTTGCATCTCGTCTCCCGTCTATGTTTGCATCTTCATTATGGCGTGTCTCTTCTCTATTCTGGTGCGTTCTCTTCTCTCCCTTCTCTATTTGTATGGTTTTTCATACTACCTTCTATGTTCTGTGGCTTATTCACTCTCCATATTCATTTTGTGACTTGAAAGATTTGAATTTGATAATGATTTGGAATTGTCTTTTATATTAGAACTCTTTTGTTGTCTTTTATATTTGCTATCTTTTATAATTGAAGTTGAGATCAAATGTTTTTAATATGCATAAATATCATTTTCATAATTAAAGTTACGAATATAAGATTTTAACAATCCGTCTCAATCCCACGATTTATAATCTTGCCACCCTTTTCCGATTCTCAGTAAGATCTCGAGTTTGACTACCTTTCTCGCACGAGCCCCCACCCTTCTTCTGTACCCTCACATGTTTGCACGCAGCTTACAAGGCCTATATTTCACATGTAGGTCCTCCTTAGCCTCTATTTTGCATACATGTGCTCCCTCTCCGGCCTTTCTTTTATACACGAGTTCTCCTTTTGTCTCTGATTTTTGAGCACTAATTATGAATGCGTATGCAGTTGTAGCATTTTTTGGAGTAGGTCTGTGGGGGCTATGACAAGTGGGCCTAGGTCCAGCAATGCAAAGGAGTTCATTGCAGTTAGTTGGAAGAGAGAGGTGTAGTTATATGGGGGTGATTTGGGGTGGGTTTTCACGAATTGAGTAAATTGGAGTGGAATTTGGGGAACTCTAGGGTCTGGGTTATTGACCTTAGGAGCATATGGGGGTTTCTTTTGCTTTTGTGTTTCTGTGTCTCAAGGGATAGTTTTCCTTGAGGGAGTCATTTAGAGTTTTTCCGCTAATTGAGTCTTTTATTTCAAGTAGGAGGAGAGTGTTCACCTCTATTGGTTGTGTTTTATTATTTTCCATTATTGAAAGTATCATTTGTTTCTGTGAGCCTGTTGTTTGAGTCTTTGATTGAGTTTTCAGTGTAAGGAGAAAGTCTCCCACTGTTTAGTGTTAATCTGATATATTATTGGGTTCCATCAAGCTCCTTCATGACGCATTCCGCAGTTAACTACTTTGGTGTGAGCACATACACATACTAACAAATATGCACAAACACAGACATCAATGCGGACAACTTAAAGTGTCCTTTATAATTTGAAGTACTGTGTTGTCCCAAACAAAAATGCCAAATATTATTTGACTGTGGTCACAATCAATTATTATTATTATTAATTAATTTTATTATTAGATTGATAATGTTAATATAATGATTATATTTATTTTAATTTTTATACGGTTATAATTTTTCATATTTAATGTGAAAGGATTAAATATGAAAAAATATAAATATATAAAGGTAAAATAAATATAAATACATAAAGATAAAAAAATATAAAATATTGAATATGAAAGATTAAAAATAAATATAAAGTATTAAATACGAAAAATAAATATATAGTTTTCATTTCTCATATTTAATACTTTCACATTAAATATGAAAATGATAACCGTACGAAGATAGAAATAAATATAACCGTTATATTTGATCTAATAAAAAAATTTAATTAATAATAACATTAATAATATTAATAATATGACCACCGTCAAATAACATTTTTCGGCTAAAAGAGCAGCCTATTTAAGAACTGCAGACAGCTAAGACCTAAACCCCAAGCACCAAATGAGCTTTTGAGTGTTAGTACTAAACTCACTGAAAATTAAAGACGAAATCTTTATCAAGTTGCCTCCTTTGTCTTCTCCTTAACAAACATCTCTGTGAGTATTCTCTCTTCGCTTCTCCACCCCTTAATTTTGATCTTCATTTTCCATTTCTAACCTCTCTCTTCTCCACCCTTTTATTCACCTCCTTATAAAAATCAAAAAATCATAGAAAAACACAAAAAAACTATAAAAAATAAAAATGGGTTGCTTGATCAGGAGTGCTTATGGAGGGTATGTTGTTTTTGTTGCAGCAAGGTGAGGCCTTTTTTGAGTAAAGGAGATTGCATGCGGTGTGAGTGATCTTCCAATGAAAATGGATAGCAAAATGGAGATTCCAGTGCGTGGCAATGAATGCCCTGCTTCTGCTACCATTGATGTTGAAGATGGTGGTAATTCAGTTGGTGTTATGGCTCCAGCTCCATATAGGTTAGATGCAGGTTTGGGATTTGGAATTTGGGGGGGGGGGGGGGGGGCTTGGAGATGAATTTACAATTGCAAAGAGATATTGAATTCCCCAAAAGGTTCAATTTTTCTCCTTCAATTTTTTTAACTTAATTTGGTTCCGTATTTTATTAATTTTTTTAGTCAATTTAGTTTTTTAAGTTGAATTTTTTTTTTGTCAATTTAGTTCTTTGATGCCTTAATGAATGAAAGTTCAACGGAGCAAATGAGGCATGTAGGTAGAAGCTTTATGTTTAGTAAATTTTTACATGTAACGAAAAACGAAAGGAAAGACAGCATCCAAGGAAGAATCATTATGTCAGCAATCCGACTGAGAGCAAAGATGCTATTTTTTTTAATTTCTGTACGTGATAACAAAAACGAATGGAAACAATATTTGATAATGTGGCATTGAAATCTTTCGGTAGAGTTATCAGTGATCATTTGCAATGCTTGGTCGAAATCTTTTGGTGGCGCACAAGTTGTTGGTCCAATAGGTTAGACTCGGAAATGGGGTCGTCGGAAGTTTCATTATGGCTTTCACTGACGAAAGCTTTAGCGTTGAGGAACCTTGATAGGTTGGGAAGTGAGGAAGTAGTGAACAAGAGAGGAGGAAAATGAGTGTCAGTCGCGTGGTTGGCACATGTTTCAGAGACTTTGGGGAGATAAGAAGAAGGGTGATGAAGTAGAGGAGAGAAGCAAGGAGTGCACAAGTTTAGAGTCATAGCAGAAAATCATAAAAAGAAGAGAAGGTTCTTAATTAACGACTATGGCGTTGCGCTGATAGCTATTAATATTAGAGTAAATACCCCTTTTGGTCCCTAACAAAAAACACGGTCCCCACTTTAGTCCCTTACAAAAAAATTAGTCAGTTGGTCCTTAACAAATTCAAAGTGGACCCATTTAGTTGAAATCATGGTCCCTCACAATTTCAAAAAAGACCCATATTAGTCCCTCAAAAAGACTAAAATGGGTCCACTTTGAATTTGTTAGGGATCAACTCGCTAATTTTTTTATGTAAGGCACTAAAGTAGGGACCTTGTTTTTTGTTAGGGACCCAAAATGGTATTTACTCTTAATATTATGGTTTTGTTTGAAGAGGGACAAATGAGGAACGAGATGGCAATTAGGTGAAGGAGAAGGTGAAGGAGAAGAGGATGAAAAATAATGGTTAAAACTATATTTTAGCATTTGTTGTAAAAAAAATTACACAATAAAATATTATTTTTTAGATATTTTTTTTAAAAATATGAAATGTTGACATTTTGGTTATTGCAATTTGTTATTTATATAGTTGATGAAATCTGTAAACAAAAAGTAAAGAAATAGATTTGTATTGTATTAGTAAATGTAATTCTGATTCTCAGAATAAAAAAAAAGTATTAACAAATGTAATTATGGAACTCTTCAAAAGCACATAATCAAAAAAAATTGTTTCATCTAAGAATCAGTGCCCGGAGAACATAATGGTTGTCATCCACACCCTCTTTGAAAACAATTTTTTACATTAGCCGTCTAATCTTAAGGAAAAAAATAAAAAACTTATTCAGATATGTATTAACTATTAATTAATTATTTTTGTTAAGAGATATAATATAAAACCATTAATGCTTCATCACTTATAAAACCATTAATGGATGGACCCATTAAGAACTCAATGCCTTAAGGTTTTCGATTGAGATGTGGTGGCGGACCTGCTTGCTACGGTTGGTGTAGCTTAGCCCATTAGTGGTGGTCCCCCGCCACGGGCTCTGCCATGGACCCGCCTGACATACCGACCATGTTATACCTCTGTATTTGTTAAAGGAAAACAAAACGACGGTTAGATATTTCATTATTTTTGTCAAGTCACCTAGACGGCTACTAACATGAGAGCTTTTATAACGCAATGAAATTTAAACAAAAGGACTTTCTGGTGCCTATTCACGTGCATCATAAAATTAGAGTTAAAGATAATAAATATCAAACATATAAAGGAAGCATAAGAAAATGACTAATGAAGCCTAAATTCTTAATGCCTAAAGAAAAGAAAAAGCCGATCAAATAAACTCTGAACACAAGCATATGAAGTATTAAAATAATAAAGGAATTGAGAATGCCTAATGAAGATACATTACTTTCATCATGAAGGTAAAATAAGTTTATATATTAGGCCAAGTTTTTCCTACACTGCTTTCATTTCCAAATAGAAAAAAAAAAAAAAAAAATTTCATTACAAAAATTAGGCCACTTCCAAGATACACTGTTTTCAGTTTTGCATCTAACAACACAAAAAATTGAAGCATTTCACAGGCATTTCATTAAATAGTTTATGAGCAAGAAATAACATCATGAAAGTTTGAAGACAATCCTACATTTCTCACAATAATATTGAGATTTAAACATTGTATCTCACAACAATAATAACAGTACTGAGATTCAAACGATTTGGAAAAAAAGTTTGGAGTTCCTTAACATAAAGAAATGAAAAAGGGTTTACCTTTGTAGACTTTCCCTCTAAAAATCTGAAAAATCCAGGAGAAACATAATAGATTAGGAATGGGGTTGAGTGATATAATCATATTTTGAGTTTCTGAAGCGTTGAGAAATAAATTTTCGGACATGGATTGGAGAGGGAGTGAAATGACCCTCTTACTTAAGTAAAAAAAGGGATTTGAAAACATAATCACTTTGATCGATTTCTTATTTGATTAAGAACTCGTTTCTTTGGGCTTATAGAAAAAATAGTTTTTATCTATTTCTTATTGGGGAAGGATATTGTAACAATCAATTAGTGTTACTATTAATGTTACTACCAATCAATTTTACCGTTAAATCGATTTCGTTGATCCAACAGTTATATTTATTTTTACCTTTGTATAGTTATGATTCCTCATATTTAATACTTTATATTTATTTTCACCTATGTATGGTTATATTTCCCATATTTAATGCTTTTACATTAAATATGCGAAATCATAACCATACAAAGATGTAAATAAATATAATCATTGCATTAACATACTCGATCTAATAGTGAAATTAATTGGTAGTAACACTAATTGGTTGTTATAATATCTAGTGTTTTAAAATCTCACCCCGCCCCCCGGGTTGACCCGAGTCAACTCTGACCCCTTCTCTCTGAGAGTTAGGGTCTCAAGTTGGTCCCTATATGCATATCGACGCCTTCGACCCCAAAACCCGGGCGGGTTTCAGTGACTCCCGAGTCAGAGGGATCAAAAGGGGTCACTGCATGTTTTTTTATTTAAAAAATCCATAAACCGACATCGTTTTATTAAAAAAAATGCTTGCAAACCTAAATCTAATCGTTCTCTTCTCTCCCAGTGACCTAGATGTCTTCAATCTTCACCTCGCTGTCGTGAATCTTCTAGAAAAGATAAAAATTTTACACATTCAAATGAAATTCTTACGGACATTGATGGAAAACAAACACTCATTTTTACTTCTTTTAAATTTTTCTTTATTAGGGACCTTCTCAAAAGAGGCAGAACCGGGTCAGCGTAGTGACTCCATTAGAATATGAGTTTTGTACTTTGGTATCTTGATACTTTAATTAGGTTGTTTAATATTACTTGTGGTTGTAATTGATTAATTATGTTAAGTATACTTTGAATCTTTGATGATTAGTGGTTTGTTTTTTAATATTTTCATATAGGATATATATATTTATATTTTTTTAATATATAAAATCAGGTCAGCGTAGTGACCCCTGACCTCGGCCGGGTCGATGGCCAGTCCAGGTTTTTAAACACTGATAATATCGTACCCCTTTCTTATTTTAGAAGTGTTTTTTATAAAAGTTAAAGCTATTTATATTTTTATAAAAATATTTAGTTTTTGAAAAAAATATTTAATTTTTGACTTCTGCTTTTTTAGAAATTAAAACTTTAACTTCTAAAAAAATGTAAGTTTTTGACTTTTTTTTTGTGATTTCTAATTTTCTTAAAAGCAAACATCCAAACGAACTTAAGATGATAAGTGCTTTTTTTTCTTGAAAAAAAAACAGCTTTTGTAGAAAAAATCCCATCCAAACGGACCCCAACCCTCTTTAAATGGGCTTTTTTTTTTTAGCTAAAAGCTATTTTTTTCAGAAAAAAAATACTTTTACTACAAAAATCCATTTGGATGTCTGTTTAAAAAAAATAGAAATCACAAAAAAGTCAAAAAAAAATTGAAGTTAAAAACTTTAGCTTCTAAAAAACAGAAATCAAAAGTCAAATGTTTTTTTTAATTCAAATATTTTTTTTTAAAAATCTAAATAGCTCTATCTTTTCTAAAAAATACTTTTAAAATAAGTAAGTATAAAAAGCACATTTTTAAGAAGCCCTTACAAACAGGCCTTAAGTGAGTCACTCACTTGAGTAAGGGATTCTTTACTTGATTAAATTACTTACTCAACTAAGTGACCCGAACTATTTAAGTAAGTATCGGTCAATTAATAAAATTAGACATATTGATATATAATTTGGGATAAGGGAAAAGCGATAAATATTTTTAAAAATAGGTACAAAATTATCAATGAACCATGAATTAAAACATAAATATCCAATTAAATTGTTAATGAAAAAGGATTAAATTTTTGAAACACACATCATTCAACAATTGGAAATCCTCATTTTATTGACAACAAATTATGAATTAATAAGTTTAATATTTCTTTTGTTAGTAGAAACAAAATTATATTATGTAATTCAAAATAAGTTATTTAAAAATTTAAAAAAAAGAAGATATTTTGAAGAAGAAAAAATTATGCAGTAAGAAACAAATAAAATTTCAAAATATCCTCTCTTTTTTTTTTTCTCAAAATCTGAAAATAATATCCTTGAAATCTAGCATCGCATCAATAAATTAAAATTATCACCAACTTATGGCTTTTTGACTCTTTTGTCCTTCATTAATTTTTGCCCCTTATTCAAAACTATCTACCAACCTGCCCCTCTTTAATCGATTAAGTTCATAATTTAATAGATTTTTTTTGAAGTACATGGGAATCGAACTGCAACACACACACCCATTAAACACTACACACAAACGGTCAAAAAATGCATAAAATATTGACTCCTGATTTAAAACTATCCACCAACCTGCCCCTCTTAAATCGATTAAACGGCCAAAAAATACATAAAATGTTGACTCCTGATTTAATCGATTAAATCTCCTTCGTAATCGATTAAATCACGGCAGACTCTTTTTAAAATTCCGTGATTTAATCGATTAAGATCCTTATTTAATCGATTAAATCTTGACATATGAGTTTTTTAAAAACCCCCCATTTGGGGGAGGGAGTAATATTGCAACCCTAATCGATTAATCTTACAAAGTCCTATTGAAACAGAACTCTAAAATAAGCTACGAGCCTATCCCAAACACACGGATTCTCTGTTGGATTTGAACCCGGCAGTAAGGACAAGAAGTCTTACCCTTTCTTCCATGCTCAGCACTGCAACTAGCACACATAACTTGGTGAGCACACGGCAAGAAAACAATGGAGACTCTATCTTTCATGCACATAATGCATTCTCTGTTGCTCTTCACTTCTTTCTCCGAATGATCCTCCATGTCATCTAAGTCTTGAAGCAGATTAGCAATTGCTGTCTCCCACTGGGGCATTGCATCCTCAGAGTTAGTCATCGATGATGACTCGGCAGACTGAGCAGATGCTTTAAGGCGCGAAATCTCCTCCTCAAGTCTTGATAGATCATCCTTGTGGCGCTGGAAATCTATCTC
This sequence comes from Gastrolobium bilobum, assembly GCF_033153095.1. Lineage (NCBI taxonomy): Eukaryota > Viridiplantae > Streptophyta > Magnoliopsida > Fabales > Fabaceae > Gastrolobium > Gastrolobium bilobum. Next base: position 288,978 of record NW_026897255.1, on the reverse strand, counting down.
TATCTTCACGCGCAAAGCCTCAAGCTTCCTCTTATTTTCAGACTCAGCAGTTTCCTTAGCTTGGCGTTCCTCCTCAACTAGTGCTAGGGCTTCCTCTTTGGCCTTCAACTCTTCCTTCCACTTGACCTGTAATAAGTTATTACACAGAATGAATGGTTCAAAGTAACACGTGTAAGGTGGTAGAACGAGAAAGAAAACAATGATAGACACTGTCCTAATGAATCAAAGCTAGACTCAAACTGCAGAGATACATCTCATAATATGATGGCAAGGTGGTTTCTATGATCCAGAGTAGTTTGGAAGAATGCATCCAAAGAAAGACCATGGTGCCAATAGGAATATAAAGTTGAAAATACCCACACTCAAAACTATGTTCTGATAAGTCTAATGTAGGAATGCACAGTTTGAACCATATGAAGTAACCAAAAAGCTGTTTACAGTGATTCAGAGAACAAATGAAGAAAAAGATGCTGCCTTAAAGATCAGTGAGATCAAATTACAGTTCACATAACTAACTTTTGAGGTTCATTACAAGTACATCCAAACACAAAACATTGACAATTTGGATTTAAAATCTGTACAAAGTTCCAGCCGGTTTTTTTGGTATTCGTAGAGAAGAATGAATCCATCCTAATTTGAACCAATATACCATAGAGAAACCTAAAATAGCAAACAGTGCCAGTATCAATACAGCTTTTACACTTTATCAATACTTCAAAAAATAAAAAATAAAAATGAAACCAACTGCCCATAAAACCGGAATTGCAAGGGTAGGGATGAGAAAATGCTCGTATGAGGCCTTACTCTTACAATTTTGCAAAGAGACTGTTTTTTGAATTCAATCATAAAGTAGAAAATTCATCAATACTTAGGTGATGCCAAATACTTTACTAAGACTGCACATGGGATACAAAACACTATTATCTCACTACTTCCATATCTAGTATAGTTGATGCCAAATAACAGCACAAGGCTCAAAATTATTTATTCATAATTGGCTCAATCAATGGTAGCAGTGTCAGAAGCCAAACATTAGTAAGTTAGAGCATTTGATACGGTAGGAATCAAGTGTGGAGGGAATCCTGGGGTACGGAAGGTATATTGTAGGAGGAAAGTTCTTGATACATATTCTGTTGACTGAGGCTATTACTCAGTGAAAGGGACCTCTCCCTCATATGGGCTAAGCCCTCGTACAATTCTTACACATCAATACAGAATACATATACTTTTTCCTTCATCTTCCTCCATTCTTTCCTCTGTAAACTCACACTCACAAACCAGAGCCGTATCAACATTCAGAAAATTATTAAGTGAGCTAGATTAAAGCATGGCTGGCTGGATCTAGAATCCTTTGCTGGTGATCTAATGCAAATGCTGAACTCTGTCATTGCCTTTGCAATCCTTTTTCTTCTTCTTTTTCACTTATAGCCAAACGATGTCGTTTTATGAGGTTTTATTTTAAAAAATATAAAAAAGAGTACATGAACCGTCCGATTTCTATAAACCGGCCAGGTCACCAAATTATACACAAACCCGTTGGGTCAAACCGGTTTGCACCGGTCGATGACTTAAAAAAAAAATTCTCATAAAACAATGTAATTTAGCTATAAGTGAAAAAAAGGAAAAGAAAAAAGATAGCAAAGGCATCGCCAGAGCTCAACACTTACTTTAGGTCATCACAGCAAAGGATTCCAAACCCAGCCATCCAACCATGTCTATGTCAAGATTCTGTCCAGCCGTCCATTTGTTCAACATTCATGCTTTTTTTGTCCTTTCGCCCCTATTTTTTTCCTTTTTAGTGCAGCTATGTATTTATTGGATGACTCTAGACTCAATTTCTGTTTTTTGTTTTTATTCAATTTTCCTTTCAAGCAAAAAGTTGATAACTTAGCATTCTAAATCCTGCAATTTTCTCTTGTTTTAGCACAAAAGTTCTTTCAATTCTTCATGTCATATGTTATCTTCAAAATCGATATTATGAATAAATGGGTTTAAACTTAATCCCGGGAAAGAAAATGCCTCTATGATATTTTAGGAAACAGTATAATAAAGCATAATATGCTGATGTTCCATTTTTTGGTAATGTAATATGTACGTTCATTCCTTATAGGCAGTATTTAAAAACAAGCTTGGACAAGCCGATTCAATTCGAAAACTGGAAAACCGATCATGTAACTGGTCCGGTAACATACAAGATTGGTCATGTTCAAGAAGTGGTATGAACAAGTTTGACCCAGCTGGTTTTTGTAAAAAACAATGACTTGACCGGTTCATATAAAATTGGATGGGTCATGCACTCTTTAATTAAAAAAACCTTATAAAAAGACGTTGTTTTGCTATGGAAGGGAAAAAGCCCATTAAAATGACCCTTATAAAACGGCGTCGATTCGATCTCACTGTGCCTTGCGATTTCATGAAAAACCCTTCCAAAATTTTGACACATTCGTTTTTTCAATAACCCGACTTGAATGGCCTTAAAATGACCCGATACTTCAATTAAGTCATCTAAGTATTGAAAAGGGAAAGAAAGAAACCCTAAATGAGCCTCCCCTCAATGTATCGTGCAACACCCAGCATCAAAGCCTTACCCTTCGGCCGCGGCCGCGCATTCTCTATTGCATCTCGTCTCCCGTCTATGTTTGCATCTTCAATGTGGTGTGTCTCCTCTCTATTCTGGTGCGTTCTCTTCTCTCCCTTCTCTATTTGTATGGTTTTTCATACTACCTTCTATGTTTTGTGGGTTATTCACTCTCCATATTCATTTTGTGACTTGAATGATTTGAATTTGATAATGATTTGGAATTGTCTTTTATATTAGAACTCTTTTGTTGTCTTTTATATTTGTTATCTTTTATAATTGAAGTTGAGATCAAATGTTATTTAATATGCATAAATATCATTTTGATAATTAAAGTTACGAACATAAGATTTTAACGATCCGTCTCGATCCCACGATTTATAATCTTGCAACCCTTTTCCAATTCTCGGTAAGATCTCGAGTTTGACTACCCTTCTTGCACGAGCCCCCCACCCTCCTTCTGTACCCTCACATGTTTGCAAGCAGATTACAGGTCCTATATTTCACATGTAGATCCTCCTCAGCCTCTATTTTGCATACATGTGCTCCCTCTCTAGCCTTTGTTTTATACACAAGTTCTCCTTTCTTCTCTGAATTTTGAGCACTAATTATGAATGTGTATGCAGTTGTAGCATTTTTTGGAGTAGGTCTGTTGGGGCTATGACAAGTGGGCCTAGGTCCAGCAATGCAAAGGAGTCCATTGCAGTTAGTTGGAAGAGAGAGGGGTAGTTATATGGGGGTGATTTGGGGTGGGTTTTCACGAATTGAGTAAATTGGAGTGGAATTTGGGGAACTCTAGGGTCTTGGTTATTGACCTTATGAGCATATGTGGGTTTCTTTTGCATTTGTGTTTATGTGTCTCAAGGGATAGTTTTCCTTGAGGGAGTCATTTAGAGTTTTTCCGCTAATTGAGTCTTTTATTTCAAGTAGGAGGAGAGTGTTCACCTCTATTAGTTGTCTTTTATTATTTTCTATTATTGAAAGTATCATTTGTTTCTGTGAGCCTGTTGTTTGAGTCTTTGACTGAGTTTTCTGTGTAAGAAGAAAGTCTCCCACTGTTTAGTGTTAATCTGATATATTATTGGGTTCCATCAAGCTCCTTCATGACACATTCCGCAGTTAACTACTTTGGTGTGAGCACATACACATACTAACAAATATGCACAAACACGGACATCAATGCGGACAACTTAGAGTGTCCCTTATAATTTGAAGTACTGTGTTGTGCTAAACAAAAATGCTAAATATGTGTCCAACACAATCACGACTCCTTTTTTGAACTCTCCAATTCTCCATGCTTCATATATGCACGATAAACTGATACAGATGCAATATGTATGAAATTCAAGAAAGAGAAGGGAAAAATACAACATTTTGAAGTTAGATATGCATTCGATTACTCGGGTAAAAAATAACCAAAGTTTTTTATGCAGAAACTATCAATTTCAACGTGACGATGGTTACGGAGCACCACAACAGTCTAGGCCATATTGATGTCTGATTTTGAAACATGTTACTCTTGTTTGGGTAAGACCATGAGGTGACTCCACCCCATTTGGGTATTATCAGCTTGGCCCTGACCAGAAGGTGCTTCCAATAGGTTTCAAGCCCCTTCCCTACAGGTAAAGTCCACCCACAATGAGCACAATTTGCAATTTTGCAAACTGAGACACACCTTGAGGCTGAAACATGTTACTTTTATTCTGACATGAGAAATGCATGTCCCAATCAATAACCTCACTCTATGCAAACAGAGACAAATGTCGCAAAACCATATTTTCTTTAGAGTTTGGTGGTCAATGTGTGACAGTCACAATGCATAAATAAATAATAGGGAGTGAATAGCAAACCTCAGCTTCTTCTCGAGACTGCTTAATCTGAGCCAATTCTTCTTGTGTCTTCAATACCTTTTCTCTTTCATCAGAAATCTCCTGCTCTAGTTTAGCTTTCTGCTTTTCCCATGCTTTAAGTTTCTTTAAGAATTTTTTCTCCCTTTTCTCAACTTCTTTACAAGCATCCACTGACTCTGATGCACTTAATTTGGAAGCCTCAATCTCTGCTTTGATTTCTGCATTCTCTAACTCTATTCTTCTCACGTTTGCATTTGCACGGTCTGCTTGACCACTAGCCCTTCTTAAGGCATCCTCCATCTCTGAGAGTCTCTTCATGGTTGAGTCATCAAGAGTTGGTTTCCCTCTCTTCAATTTCAGAGTCTCCTCTCTTTCCATCCTTAACATTTTGAGCTCAGTCAGATCACTGCTTAGCTTTCTTGCTGCTCCTATTACTGACTTATGAGCCCAATCTTTTTGCTCTTCGATATATTTCTCAAGATCCTTAATCTGAAGAATTATTTTGATTATCTTATCATCCCTCTCATTATCTTCCACAAGCTTCATACCCTCATCAAGATTTAAATTGCTAAATTTACTCAGCGCTGATCTCAAATCAGCTTTGTCATCAAGATTCTGAGAATCTCCAGACTGCTCAACAAACTGTGTCTGCAAATTTTTGAATTTTTCCTTAAAACCAGCAGCAAACACAGCAACATTTCTCTTCAATGAGGATTTCATTGAAGGAGAAAGATTGAACCTTTTGGGGAATTCAATATCTCTTTGCAACTGCAAATTCATCTCCAAGCCTCCCCCGTTTTCAAATCCCAAACCTGCATCTAACCTACATGGAGCTGGAGCCATAACACCAACTGAATTGCCATCATCCTCAACCTCAATCGTAGCAGAAGCAGGGCACTCATTGCCAGGGACAGGAATCTCCATTTTGCTATCCATTTCCATATGAAGATCACTCAAACCACATGCAATCACCTTTACTCAAAAAAGGCCTCACCTTGCTGCAACAAACACAACATACCCTCCGTAAGTACTCCTGATCAAGCAACCCATTTTCATTTTTTATATTTTTTTTTTTGTGTTTTTCTATGATTTTGTTGATTTTTATGAGGAGATGAATAAAGGGGCGGAGAAGAGAGAGGTTAGAAATGGAAAATGAAGATCAAAATTCAAACTTGACGGAAGGAAGCGAAGATAGAATACTCACAGCGAGGTTTATTCAGAGAGAAGACAAAGGAGGCAGCTTGATAAAGTTTTCGTCTTCGTTTTCTATCAGCTTGATAGAATACTCACACTCAAAAGCTCATTCGGTGCCTGGGTTTAGGAGCGAAGTTATTGTGCCTGGAGTTCAGACCACAAAATGGTTGGTAGGACTGAAGTGGAGAGAAAGAAAGATAAAGTTGAGGAGAGATAAAAAAAATAAAAAAATTCAGGTATCAAATTTTAAATGAAAAAATTATGGTGGTCCTATACCACGTTAAAAAATTTCGGGGTTTAGGTTTTAACTGTGTGCAATTCTTAAATAGCCTGCTCTTTAGTAGAAAAATGTTATTTGACGATGGTCACAATCAATTATTATTATTATTAATTAATTTTATTATTAGGTTGATAATGTTAATATAACGATTAAATTTATTTTAATTTTTATATGGTTATAATTTTTCATATTTAATATGAAAATATGAAAAAGTATTAAATATGAAAAATCATAATTATATAAAGGTAAAATAAATATAACTATATAAAGATAAAAATAAGTGTAAAATATTGAATATGAAAAATTAAAAATAAATATAAGTTAAATATGAAAAATAAATATATAATCGTGATTTCTCATATTTAATACTTTCACATTAAATATGAAAAATGATAACTGTACGAAGATATAAATAAATATAACTGTTATGTTGGATCTAATAATAAAATTAATTAATAATAACATTAATAATATTAATAATATGACCACCGTCAAATAACATTTTTTGGCTAAAGGAGCAGCCTATTTAAGAACTGCAGACAGCTAAGACCTAAACCCCAGGCACCGAATGAGCTTTTGAGTGTCAGTACTGAACTCACTGAAAACGAAAGACGAAAATTTTATCAAGCTGCCTCCTTTGTCTTCTCTCTTAACAAGCATCTCTGTGAGTATTCTCTCTTCGCTTCTCCACCCCTTTATTTTGATCTTCATTTTCCATTTCTAACCTCTCTCTTCTCCACCCCTTTATTCATCTCCTCATAAAAATAAAAAATCATAGAAAAACACACAAAAAAACTATAAAAAATAAAAATGGGTTGCTTGATCAGGAGTGCTTATGGAGGGTATGTTGTTTTTGTTGCAGCAAGGTGAGGCCTTTTTTGAGTAAAGGTGATTGCATGCGGTGTGAGTGATCTTCCAATGGAAATGGATAGCAAAATGGAGATTCTAGTGCCTGGCAATGAATGCCCTCCTTCTGCTACCATTGAGGTTGAGGATGGTGGCAATTCAGTTGGTGTTAAGGCTCCAGCTCCATGTAGGTTAGATGCAGGTTTGGGATTTGGAAATGGGGGAGGCTTGGAGATGAATTTGCAGTTGCAAAGAGATATTGAATTCCCCAAAAGGTTCGATCTTTCTCCTTCAATGAGATCCTAATTGAAGAGAAATGTTGCTGTGTTTGCTGTTGGTTTAATTTATGGAAAACGTGTCTATCATTTTAAAGATGTATAGATGTGTCATTTTAAGTGAGAGATAGATAAACGATGAGAGAGAATTGACAAAAAAATATAATGGTGTGGGTCCACCTCTTTGTGAGAGTGAAAGAATAAATCTTTGGTGCTACTGTTGCACCAAGATTCAGTACATCATATTAATGAGAGTATTACACATCATATGAGAGAGAGAAAATTTGACAGAGAAAAGAAAACTTTAGCTAATATGTTATATTTTCATTGATGGGATGTACTGAATCTTTGGTGCAACAGTAGCACCAAAAATTTATCCAGAGTAAAAGGATATAAGTTGTGTCATTTAAAATGACAAATATTTTTCCCTGAATTTATTTGTGTTTAGTAAATGCATGTTTGGATTCTCTTGTTTTTAGTTTTTTTAGTTCTTATAAACAGAAATTAGACTAAATAGATTTTGAAAAAAGTTCTTATAATAAAAAAAAATTATAATGAAAAAAAAACACTAGAACTCGTAAGAGGAACTTCTTTTAAGCCTTATCAATTTTTTAAAAATTGTGTTTTTAAAAAAAAAATAAAGAGTTGAAAAGTAAAGAGTCCTAAACTAAAAAATCTACATATTGCTTACCAAAAAATATCTACATAATAACCAAAGAATTTTTAACTATTCTTAATCTCTTTTTTTTGGTAAAATTTAATCTCTTCTTTTTACATGTAAAAGAAGAATCATTATGCAGCAATCTGAGTAAGAACAAAGATGCAATTATTATTTTTATTTTATGTTCCCAGAACAGAAATGGATACAAACAGCGTTTAATAAAATTAATTTATTTATTTGTTCTCGTGATAAATTGATTTATTTTTTTGCTGAAAAAAAAAAAATTGCTTCTTCGTTCCGGAACACAAAAAGTAAAAAACTTTTATGTTTTTCTTTTTACCACCTAATTGAATGTTATAGGTTAAATTTTTGCTTTTAATTTTTGCAATAATCGGAGATGGAAACGACACTGCCGTTTCTGGTAGAGTTATTGGTGATTATTTACAATGCCTGGTCGGTATCTTTGGTGGCATCGGCAACTCAAAGCACAAGTTATTGGTCCAATAGGTCGAACTCGAAAACGGTGTCGTCAGAGGTTTCATTATGGCTGTCACTGACGGAAGCTTTAGCGTTGAGGAATCTCGATAGGTTGGTGGCGTAGTTGGACATGTTTATGAGAGTTTGGGAGAGAAGCAAGGAGTGCACAAGTTTAGAGTCATAGCAGAAAATCATAAAAAGAAGAGAAGGTTCTTAATTGATGACTATGGCGTTGCGCTGATAGTTATTAACATTGTGGTTTTATTCGAGAGGGATGGATGAGAAACGAGAGGCAATTAGGTGAATGAGAAGAGGATAAAAAATAATAATTAGAACTATATTGTAGCATTTGTTGCAAAAAAAAAAATTACACAATAAAATATTATAATTTTTTAGATAATTTTTTTTTAAATATGAAATGTGCCATTTAGTTAAAATCTATTGCAATTTGTTATTTTATACAGTTGATGAAATCAGTAAACAAAAAGTAAATAAATAGATTTGTATTTTATTATCAAACGTAATTCTGATTCTCAAAATAAAAATAAAAAACATGTTAATAAACGTAATTCTGATTCTCAGAACTCTTTCAAGGAACAGAATTAGAAAAAAATATTTTATATCAGAATCACTGCAGGATAATAGAATGGTTGTCATGGACCTCCTATTTGAAAACCATTATTTGCATTAGTTGTCTAATCATAAGGGAAAAAAATAAAAAACTTATTCAGATATATTAACTATTAATTAATTATTTGAGTTAAAAAATATAATATAAAATTATTAATGTTTCATCACTTATAAGTAAGTTTTTGAGTAAAATGGTTGCTTTACATGGAGATATAATATAAAATCATTTAAGGTTGTTTGGTTGAATTAGTGTTTTAAAATTTTATTTCTATTTGTTAAAATTTTATTATCAATTACCCTCTTTTTAAATTTAAATTATCAAATGATATATCAATTCATCCTAATATGACTAAAGTTTGACTAGTCTTTACTCTATTAAAAGAACTCATTTATTCAAGTAAATAGTTTACTTGAGTAAATAAGCATCATGTACTTAAAGTAATTCATTTACTTGAGTTAATCCGTCTTTTTTACTTGACTATAAACAAGATAAATGGGCAACTCAAATTCAGATTCACAAATATTTTTCATTTAAATTAAGTTTTAATGCCTTGTTCATATATAAATGGACTTGGTATGAGTGTTTGTGGGTCTTATACAATTAAGGGCAATCTTCATTTAATTCTAGATGTTAAAACAAGATTTTTTGTTGTTTTTCACTATAACTTGTTAGGTTTGATTCATTTTTATGTAATCTATTCATATTATGTCATTTTCATGTATATTTGCACCTCATATAGGGGTTCGTGGGTTCAAAACACTTACGATAATCCCTATCCAATATCAAGCTCTTAAACGACAATTTTAGAATCCACTTTCCTAATGTCTTACAAAAATTAGTTCAATTTTTATTTAAACAGACTTGTAATCTCCAATGATGTTGTAAACCCCATCAACCCTCGTCTCATGAATGGACGTAGGTCAAGACATCATGTAGAGTATATGCTCTCCTATCCGTAGGTAAGTGGATCTCCTCATTAGTACCATCACCAACAACACCAACAACATCTTTACCATCTTCGTCACCATTACCGTAATCAGCCTCAACCATATCCACATCCACCAAATTTACTTTAAGCACAAACTCATATTTCCATTGCCACAGATTTCTTGGCTTGGTAATTTTGCACTGCTCTAGCAGACATTTCACAAACTTATGGTTCCAACCTCTCAAAGTCTCAACTTACATGGGTACTTGGAATTGCTCTAGGAAATATAATGCCTTCAGTTGACCTCCATTTTATTACGTATGGGTCACATAACAATCAAATCACGCTCTAATACCTTCCCGTGATTATGAGGTAACGAGAATATAATATGAGTCATGATGTAAAAAAGGATCCTAGAAACAACGATGAGCAACCCAACACCAAATTGTTTATGTTGAGCAAGTCTCACATAAGACCTCTTCACATATGGAACAATGTCAGCACGCCTATAACCCTGAATGGTAGTATGGCGCTCCCCATCATAAGGCATGACATCCTCAGTGGTACCAAAAGTATATCCAAGCAACTCAATCCAAACATCAGAAGTCATGACAATATCAACACCATATACCTTGTATGTGAGATCTCCATCAAAGTAGCGTAAATTCTTTTAAAAGGCCTTCACCATGACCTCTAAATAAGGACAACATATTTCCTCAAGAGTTCTTAAGTGTACGCAATCTAATGCAGATACAATGTCAAACCCCTCACTAATAAAAAATATTGAAACCAAATACTTCGGCTCCCCTATGGTCTAGGGAAGATAATTGGAGACAAATTCACTTGTCTCAAACTAACAAATCTCAAACTAATAACCATATGTCATCTTCATATTACCAGCATCAACAGATGCAGAGGATAAACCAGTGGGATAATCATTGTGGTGTTTAGTATGCTTTCATCCATGTTACGCTTTCGGAAGTGTCTACCGTGTTGGGATATTCAAGTGTGATGAGTCCCGCATTAGTTGGTAATGGGCTGAGTGAAGTGTATATAAGTGGATGGACCCATGAACCCAATGCCTTAAGGTTTTGGGTTGAGACGTGGTGTTGGATCCACTTGATATGGTGGTCTAGCTTAGCCTATTGGTGGTGGTTTCTCGTCACGGGCTTCTTCTTGGACCGGCCTGACAATGGTATCAGAGTCGGGTTGGGCTCAAACTAGCCTGGTGATTGGCTAGGAGGATGCTTTAACGCTTGGAGATGAATTTGCAGTTGCAAAGAGATATTGAATCCCCCAAAAGGTTCAATCTTTCTCCTTCAATGAAATCCTTATTGAAGAGAAATATTGTTGTGTTTGCTGCTGGTTTAATTTATGACAAAAGTGTGCCTCATTTTAAAGGAGGTAATGTTGTGTCATTTTAAGTGAGAGAAAGAGATAGATAAAGGATGAGAAACAATAGACAAAAAAATATAACGGTGTGGGTTCACCTCTTTGTGAGAGTGAAATGTATAAGTTGTGTCATTTAAAAGGACAAACATTTTCTCTAATTTATTTATGTTTGGTAAATGCATGTTTGGATTCTCTTGTTTTTAGTTTTTTTTTTATTTCTTATAAACAGAAATTAGATAAAAAAGATTTTGAAAAAAGTTCTTATAATAAAAAAAAATTATAATGAAATAAAAAACTAGAGCTCATAAGAGGAACTTTTTTTAAGCCTTATCAATTTATTAAAAATTCTGTGTGTTTTTTAAATAAGGAGTTGAAACGTAAACAGTCCTAAACTAAAAAATGTACAAAATAACCAAACAATTTTTAACTTTTCTTAATCTCTTTTTTTTTGGTAAAATATAATCTCTTCTTTTTACATGTAAAAGAAGAATCATTATGCAGCAATCTGAGTAAGAACAAAGATGCAATTATTATTTTTTATTTTCTGTTCCCGGAACAGAAACGGTTACAAACAACATTTAATGAAATTGATTTATTTATTTGTTTGTTCTCGTGATAAACCGATTTATTTTTGTGCAGAAAAATAAAAAATAAAAAATAAAAAATAAAAATTGCTTCTTCGTTCCGGGACACAAAAAGTGAATAACTTTTATGTTTTTCTTTTTACCACCTAATTGAATTTTATAGGTTAAATTTTTGCTTTTAATTTTTGCAATAATCGGAGATGGAAACGACACTGCCGTTTCTGGTAGAGTTATTGGTGATTATTTACAATGCCTGGTCGGAATCTTTGGTGGCAGCGGCAACTCGGAGCACAAGTTATTGGTCCAATAGGTCGATCTCGGAAATGGTGTAGTCAGAGGTTTCATTATGGCTGTCACTGACGGAAGCTTTAGCGTTGAGGAATCTCGATAAGTTGGTGGCGTGGTTGGACATGTTTATGAGAGTTTGGGAGAGAAGCAAGGAGTGCACAAGTTTAGAGTCATAGCAGAAAATCATAAAAAGAAGAGAAGGTTCTTAATTGATGACTATGGCGTTGCGCTGATCGTTATTAACATTGTGGTTTTGTTTGGAGAGGGATGGATGAGAAACGAGAGGCAATTAGGTGAATGAGAAGAGAATAAAAGATAATAATTAAAACTATATTGTAGCATTTGTTGCAAAAAAAATTACACAATAAAATATATATATATTTTTTTAAATATGAAATGTGCCATTAAGTTAAAATCTATTGCAATTTGTTATTTTATACAGTTGATGAAATCAGTAAACAAAAAGTAAATAAATAGATTTGTATTTTGTTATCAAACGTAATTCTGATTCTCAAAATAAATAAAAAACATGTTAATAAACGTAATTCTGATTCTCAGAACTCTTTCAAGGAACATGGTTGTCATGCACATCCTATTTGAAAACCATTATTTGCATTAGTTGTCTAATCATACGGGAAAAAAGTAAAAAACTTATTAAGCTATATATTAACTATTAATTAATTATTTATGTTAAAAGATATAATATAAGATCCTTAATGTTTCATCACCACTTATAAGGCATGACATCCTCAGTAGTATCAAAATCATATCCAAGTAACTCAATCCAAACATCAGAAGTCACGACAATATCAACACTATATACCCTGTATGTGAGATCTCCATCAAAGTAGCGTAAATTCTTTTAAAAGGCCTTCACCATGACCTCTAAATAAGGACAACATATTTCCTCAAGAGTTCTTAAGTGTATGCAATCTAATGCAGATACAATGTCAAACCCTTCACTAATAAAAAATATTGAATCCAAATACTTCGGCTCCTCTATGGTCTGGGGAGGATAATTGGAGATAAATTCACTTGTCTCAAACTAACAAATCTCAAACAAATAACCATAAGTCATCTTCACATTACCAGCATCAACAGATGCAGAGGATAAACCAGTGGGATAATCATTGTGGTGTTTAGTACGCTTTCATCCATGTTACGCTTTCGGAAGCGTCTACCGTGTTAGGATATTCAAGTGTGATGAGTCCTACATTAGTTGGTAATGGGCTGAGTGAAGTGTATATAAGTGGATGGACCCATGAACCCAATGCCTTAAGGTTTTGGGTTGAGACGTGGTGTTGGATCCACTTGATATGGTGGTCTAGCTTAGCCTATTAGTGGTGGTTCCTCGTCACAGACTTCTCCCTGGACCTGCCTGACAATAGTATCAGAGCCGGGTTGGGCTCAAACTAGCCTGGTGATTGGCTAGGAGGCGGGTTGAGTACTTGGACTCAAGGGTACTCGGTTGAGGGGAAGCATATCAATGTTGGGTTTCTCATTGAGGGGGAGTGAGTCCGACATTGGTTGGTAATGGGCTGGGTGAAGTGTATATAAGTGGATGGACCCATGAAGAACTCAATGCCTTAAGGTTTTCGATTAAGATGTGGTGGTGGGCCTGCTTGCTACGGTTGATGTAGCTTAGCCTATTAGTGGTGGTCTCCCGCCATGGGCTCCTCCATGGACCCGCCTGACATACCGGCCATGTTATACCTCTGTATTTGTTAAAGGAAAACAAAACGACGGTTAGATATTTCATTATTTTTGTCAAGTCACCTAGACGACTACTAACATGAGAGCTTTTATAGCGCAATAAAATTTAAACAAAATGACTTTCTGGTGCCTATTCACGTGCATCAAAAAATTAGAGTTAAAGATAATAAATATCAAACAGTTAAACGAAGCATAAGAAAATGAATAATGACCGAATGCGTGCAGCTCAGTTGGTAACTTGGCGCTGAGTTAGTGGGGTTGGATATGTGTTCGATTCACGCTGAATGCATTCTTGGGGAGGGGGCTGAACCTTTAGCCATCACTGTTCCCCCGCACTCCGGATTAGTCCCATAGCCGGCTCAAAGAGTCGAAGCTCGTGGGGATACCGAAGGGAGCCAACTCATCTCAAAGAGATAATTAGGGTTGGGTAACTCCAAAAAAAATAAAAATAAATGAATAATGAAGCCTAAATTCTTAATGCCTAAAGAAAAGAAAAAACCGATCAAATAAACTCTGAACACAAGCATATGAAGTATTAAAATAATAAAGGAATTGAGAATGCCTAATGAAGATACATTACTTTCTTCATGAGGGTAAAATAAGTCTATATATTAGGCCAAGTTTTTCCTACACTGTTTTCATTTCCAAATAGAAAAAATAAAATAAAATAAAAAAATATTTTATTACAAAAATTAGGCCACTTCCAAGTTACACTGTTTTCAGTTTTGATCTAACAACACGAAAAATTGAAGCATTTCACAGGCATTTCATTAAATAGTTTCTGAGCAGGCAATAACATCACGAAAGTTTGAAGACAATCCTACATATCTCACCACAATATTGAGATTTAAACATTGTATCTCACAACAATAATAACAGTACTGAGATTCAAACGATTTGGAGAAAAAGTTTGGAGTTCCTTAACATAAAGAAATGAAAAAGGGTTTACATTTTCCCTCTAAAAATCGAAAAATTCCAGGAGAAACATAATAGATTAGGAATGGGGTTGAGTGATATAATCATATTTTGAGTTTCTGAAGCGTTGAGAAATAAATTTTCGGACCTGGATTGGAGAAAGAGAGGAATGACCCTCTTACTTAAGTAAAAAAAGGATTTGAAAACATAATCGCTTTGATCAATTTCTTATTTGATTAAGAACTCGTTTCTTTGGGCTTATAGAAAAAATTGTTTTTATCTATTTTTTATTGGAGAATAATATTGTAACAACTAATTAGTGTTACTATCAATGTTACTACCAATCAATTTCACCGTTAGATCGATTATGTTGATCCAACGGTTATATTTATTTTCACCTTTGTATGGTTATAATTCCTCATATTTAATACTTTATATTTATTTTCTCTTATGTATGGTTATATTTCCCATCTTTAATGCTTTTACATTAAATATGGGGAATCATAACCATACAAAGATGGAAATAAATATAACCATTGGATTAACATAATCGATCTAACAGTGAAATTAATTAGTAGTAACACTAATTGGTTGTTATAATATCCAGTGTTTTAAAATCCAACCTCGCCCCCCGGGTTGACCCGAGTCAACCCTGACCCCTCCCCTCTGAGGTTTGGGGTCCCAAGTTGGACCTTATATGCATATCGACCCCTTCGACCCTCAAAACCCGGACGGGTTTCAGTGACTCCCGGGTCAGAGGAGTCAAATGGGGTCACTGCATGTTTTTTTTTTTTTTAAAAAAAAAATCCTTGAAACAACATCGTTTTATTAAAAAAAATGCTTGCAAACCTAAATCTAATCGTTCTCTTCTCTCCCAGCGACCTAGAAGTCATCAATATTCACCTCGCTGCCGTGAATCTTCTAGAAAAGGTAAGAATTTTACCCATTCAAATGAAATCCTTACGATCGTCGATGGAAAACAAAAACTCATTCTTACTTCCTTTAAATTTTTCTTTGCTAGGGACCTTCTCAAAAGAGGCAGAACCGGGTCAGCGTAGTGACCCCATTAGAATATGAGTTTTGTACTTTGGTATCTTGATACTTTAATTAGGTTATGTAATATTACTTATGGTTGTAATTGGTGAATTATATTAAGTATATTTTGAATCTTTGATGATTGGTGGTTTGTTTTTTAATATTTTTATGGAATAGGATTCGCTTACAAACTTTTTTTGCAAATTACACTAAGTACGACCGGTCATACATGCATGATTAAATTATGACCGGTCGTACTTAGTGTAGTTTGCAAGAGTTTGTAAACAAAAAAATTTATAAATATAACCTGCCCCTATTTTCATATAGGATATATATATTTATACTTTTTTATTATATAAAACCGGATCAGCGTAGTGACCCTGTGACTCCTGACCTCGACCGAGTTGATGGCCGGGCCAGATTTTTAATATTTTCAAAAGTCAAATATTTTTTTTAATTCAAATATTTTTTTTTTAGAAATCTAAATAGCTCTATCTTTTCTAAAAAAATACTTTTAAAATAAGTAAGTATAAAAAGCACATTTTTAAGAAGCGCATACAAACGGGCCTTAAGTGAGTCATTCACTTGAGTAAGGGATTCTTTACTAGATTAAATTACTTACTCAACTAAGTGACCCCAACTTTTTAAGTAAGTATCGGTCAATTAGTAAAATGAGGCATATTGATATATATTTTGGGATAGGGGCAAAGTGATAAATATTTTTAAAAATAGGTACAAAATTATCAATGAACCATGAATTAAAACGTAAATATCCAATTAAATTGTTAATGAAAAAGGATTAAATTTTTGAAACACACATCATTCAACAATTGGAAATCCTCATTTTATTGACAACAAATTATGAATTAAGATATAAGTTTAATATTTCTTTTGTTAGTAGAAACAAAATTATATTATGAAATTCAAAATAAGTTATTTAAAAATTTAAAAAATAAATAAGATATTTTGAAGAACAAAAAATTATGCGGTAAGAAACAAATAAAATTTCAAAATATCATCTCTCCTTTTTTCTCAAAATCTGAAAATAATATCAATATCCTTGAAATCTAGCATCGCATCAATAAATTAAAATTATCACCAACCTATGACTTTTTAACCCTTTTGCCCTTCATTAATTTTTGTCCCTTATTCAAAACTATCCACCAACCTACTCCTCTTTAATCGATTAAGTTCATAATTTAATAGATTAAACGGTCAAAAAAAGCATAAAATGTTGACTCGTGATTTAATCGATTAAATGTCCTTCCTAATCGATTAACTAATTTTTTAAAATCCCATGATTTAATCGATTAAGACCCTTATTCAATCGATTAAATCTTCACATATGAATTTTTTTTTAAAAACCCCCATTTGGGGGAGGGAGTTATATTGCAACCCTAATCGATTAATCTTACAAAGTTATGCAAAAATTCATGGCGCATACTTGCCAAGGTCCTATTGAAACAGAACTTTAAAATAAGCTACGAGCCTATCCCAAACACACGGATTCTCTGTTGGATTTGAACCCGGCAGTAAGGACAAGAAGTCTTACCCTTTCTTCCATGCTCAGCACTGCAACTAGCACACATAACTTGGTGAGCACACGGCAAGAAAACAATGGAGACTCTATCTTTCATACACATAATGCCTTCTCTGTTGCTCTTCACTTCTTTCTCCGAATGATCATCCTCCATATCATCTAATTCTTGAAGCAGATTAGCAATTGCTGTCTCCCATTGGGGCATTGCATCCTCAGAGTTAATACATATTATTTTTTAGATATTGTTTTTTTTTAAATATGAAATGTTGACATTTTGGTTATTGCAATTTGTTATTTATATAGTTGATGAAATCTGTAAACAAAAAGTAAAGAAATAGATTTGTATTGTATTAGTAAATGTAATTCTGATTCTCAGGAATAAAGAAAATGTATTAACAAATGTAATTCTGGAACTCTTCAAAAGCACATAATCAAAAAAAATTATTTCATCTAAGAATCAGTGCTGAAGAACATAATGGTTGTCATCCACACCCTGTTTGAAAACCATTTTTTACATTAGCCTTCTAATCATAAGGAAAAAAAATAAAAAACTTATTCAAATATGTATTAACTATTGATTTATTATTTTTGTTAAGAGATATCATATAAAATCATTAATGCTTCATCACTTATAAGCTTAAGTTGGTTGCTTTACATGGAGATATAATATAAAATCATTCAAGGTTCATCACTTATAAACTTAAGTTGTTGGGTTGAATTGGCGTTTTAAAATTTTATTTCTATTTTTTTTTAAATATCACTTTACCCTCTTTTCAAATTTAATTTATCAAATTATATATCAATTCATCCTAATTTAACCAAAGTTTGACTAGTCTTTACTCTATTAAAAGAACTCATTTGTTCCAGTAAATGATTTACTCGAGCAAATAAGCATGATGTACTCAAGTAATTCATTTACTTGAGTTAATCAGTCTTATTTACTTGACTAGTAAACAAAATAAATGGGCAACTCAAATTTAAATTCATAAACATTTTTCATTTAAACTAAGTTTTAATGCCTTGTTCATGTATAAATGGTCTTAGGATGAATGTTTGTGGGTCTTTTACAATTAAGGGCAATCTTTATTTAATTCAAGATGTTAAAACAAGATTTTCTGTTGTTTTTCACTATAACTTGTTAGGTTTGATTCATTTTTTATGTAATCCATGCATATTATGTCATTTTCTTGTATATTTGCACCTCATATAGGGGTTCGTGGGTTCAAAACACTTACGATAATCCCTATCCAATATCAAGCTCTTAAACGACAATTTTAGAATCCACTTTCCTAATGTCTTACAAAAATTAGTTCAATTTTTATTTAAACAGACTTGTAAATTTCCAATGATGTTGTAAATCCCATCAACCCTCATCTCATGAATGGACGTAGGTCAAGACATCATGTAGAGTATATGCTCTCCCATCCGTAGGTAAGTGGATCTCCTCATTAGTACCATCACCAACAACACCACCAACAACAACATCTTTACCATCTTCATCACCATTACCGTCATCAGCCTCAACCATATCCACATCCACCAAATTTACTTCAAGCACAAACTCATATTTCCATTGCCACAGATTCCTTGGCTTGGTAATTTTGCACTTCTCTAGCAGACATTTCCCAAACTTATGGTTCCAACCTCGGAAAGTCTCAACTTACATGGGTACTTGGAATTGCTCTAGGAAATATATTGCCTTAAGTTGACCTCCATTCTATTATGTATGGGTCACATAACAATCAAATCACTCTCCAATACCTTCCCGTGATTATGAGGTAACGAGAATATAATATGAGTCATGATGTAAAAAAGAATCCTAGAAACATCGATGAGCAACCCAACACCAAATTGTTTATGTTGAGCAAGTCTCACATAAGACCTCTTCACATATGGAGCAATGTCAGCACGCCTATAACCCTGAATGGTAGTATGGCGCTCCCCATCATAAGGCATGACATCCTCAGTGGTATCAAAATCATATCCAAGCAACTCAATCCAAACATCAGAAGTCATGACAATATCAACGCCATATACCCTGTATGTGAGATCTCCATCAAAGTAGCGTAAATTCTTTTAAAAGGCCTTCACCATGACCTCTAAATAAGGACAACATATTTCTTCAAGAGATCTCAAGTGTATGGAATCTAATGCAGATACAATGTCAAACCCCTCACTAATAAAAAGTATTAAATCCAAATACTTCGGCTCCCCTGTGGTCTGGGGAAGATAATTGGAGACAGATTCACTTGTCTCAAACTAACAAATCTCAAACAAATAACCATATGTCATCTTTATACTACCAGCATCAACAGATGCAGAGGATAAACTAGTGGAATAATCATTGTGGTGTTTAGTACGCTTTCATCTGTGTTACGCTTTCGGAATCGTCTACCGTCTTGGGATATTCAAGTGTGATGAGTCCCACATTAGTTGATAATGGGCTAAGTGAAGTGTATATAAGTTGATAGACCCATGAACCCAATGCCTTAGGATTTTGAGTTGAGATGTGGTGTTGGATCCACTTGATATGGTGGTCTAGCTTAGCCTATTGGTGGTGGTTCCTCGTCACTGGCTTCTCCCTGGACCCGCCTGACAAAGGTTTCGGAGCCAGGTTGGGCTCAAATTAGCCTGTGATTGGCTAGGAGGCGGGTTGAGTACTTGGACCCGAGGGTACTCGATTGAGGGGGAGCATATCAATGTTGGATTTCTCACTCGAGGGGGAGTGAGTCCGACATTGGTTGGTAATGGGCTGAGTGAAGTGTATATAAATAGATGGACCCATTAAGAACTCAATGCCTTAAGATTTTCGATTAAGATGTGGTGTCGGACCTGCTTGCTACGGTTGGTGTAGCTTAGCCCATTAATGATGGTCCCCCGCCACGGGCTCCTCCATGAACCTGCTTGACATACCGGCCATGTTATACTCTGTATTTGTTAAAGGAAAAAAAAAACGACGGTTAGATATTTCATTATTTTTGAAAAGTCACCTAGACGGCTACTAACATGAGAGCTTTTATAACGCAATAAAATTTAAACAAAAGGACTTTCTGGTGCCTATTCACGTGCATCAAAAAATTAGAGTTAAAGATAATAAATATCAAACAGATAACAGATAAATGAAGCATAAGAAAATGACTAATGAAGCATAAATGCTTAATGCCTAAAGAAAAGAAAAAACCGACCAAATAAACTCTGAACACAAGCATTTGAAGTATTAAAATAATAAAGGAATTGAGAATGCCTAATGAAGATACATTACTTTCATCATGAAGGTAAAATAAGTTTATATATTAGGCCAAGTTTTTGCTACACTGCTTTCATTTCCAAATAGAAAAAATAAAATAAAATAAAAAAACATTTCATTACAAAAATTAGGCCACTTCCAAGATACACTGTTTTCAGTTTTGCATCTAACAACACGAAAAATTGAAGCATTTCACAGGCATTTCATTAAATAGTTTCTCAGCAGGCAGTAACATCATGAAAGTTTGAAGACAATCCTACATATCTCACAACAATAATAATATTCCTGACATTCAAACGATTTGGAAAAAAAGTTTGGAGTTCCTTAACATAAAGAAATGAAAAAGGGTTTACCTTTGGATATTTTCCCTCTAAAAATCTGAAAAATCCAGGAGAAACATAATAGATTAGGAATGGGGTTGAGTGATATAATCATATTTTGAGTTTCTGAAGCGTTGAGAAATAAATTTTCGGACCTGGATTGAAGAGGGAGAGAAATGACCCTCTTACTTAAGTAAAAAAAGGGATTTGAAAACATAACCACTTTGATCGATTTCTTATTTGATTAAGAACTCGTTTCTTTGGGCTTATAGAAAAAATATTTTTTATCTATTTCTTATTGGGGAAGTATATTGTAACAATCAATTAGTGTTACTATCAATGTTACTACCAATCAATTTCACCGTTAAATCGATTTTGTTGATCCAACGGTTATATTTATTTTTACCTTTGTATAGTTATGATTCCCCATATTTAATACTTTATATTTATTTTACCTATGTATGGTTATATTTTCCATATTTAATGCTTTTACATTAAATATGAAAAATCATAATCATACAAAGATGGAAATAAATATAACCATTGGATTAACATACTCGATCTAACAGTGAAATTAATTGGTAGTAACATTAATTGGTTGTTATAATATCTAGTGTTTTAAAATCTCACCATGCCCCCCGGGTTGACCCGAGTCAACTCTGACCCCTTCTCTCTGAGGGTTGGGATCTCAAGTTGAACCCTATATGCATATCGACCCCTTCGACCCCAAATCCCGGGCGGGTTTCAGTGACTCCCGGGTCAGAGGGGTCAAAAGGGGTCACCGCATTTTTTTAAAAAAAAAATCCCTAAAACGACATCGTTTTATTAAAAAAATGCTTGCAAACCTAAATCTAATCGTTCTCTTCTCTCCCAGTGACCTAGATGTCTTCGATCTTCACCTCGTTGCCGTGAATCTTCTAGAAAAGGTAAGAATTTTACACATTCAAATGAAATTCTTACGG
This sequence comes from Gastrolobium bilobum, assembly GCF_033153095.1. Classification (NCBI taxonomy): domain Eukaryota; kingdom Viridiplantae; phylum Streptophyta; class Magnoliopsida; order Fabales; family Fabaceae; genus Gastrolobium; species Gastrolobium bilobum. The sequence goes on along the minus strand of NW_026897255.1, from coordinate 267,262 downwards.
TCATCGATGGAAAACAAAAATTCATTTTTACTTCCTTTAAATTTTTCTTTATTAGGGACCTTCTCAAAAGAGGCAGAACCGGGTCAGCGTAGTGACTCCTTTAGAATATGAGTTTTGTACTTTAGTATCTTGATACTTTAATTAGGTTGTGTAATATTACTTGTGGTTGTAATTGATTAATTATGTTAAGTATACTTTGAATATTTTTTAATATTTTCATATAGGATATATATATTTATATTTTTTTAATATATAAAATCGGGTCAACGTAGTGACCCCTGACCTCGGCCGGGTCGATGGCCAGGCCAGGTTTTTAAACACTGATAATAACGTACCCCTTTCTTATTTTAGAAGTGTTTTTATATAAAAGTTAAAGCTATTTATATTTTTATAAAAATATTTAGTTTTTGAAAAAAATATTTGATTTTTGACTTCTGCTTTTTTTAGAAATTAAAACTTTAACTTCTAAAAAAAGCAAGTTTTTGATTTTTTTTTTTTTTTTGTGATTTCTAATTTTCTTAAAAGCAAACATCCAAACGAACTTAAGATGATAAGTGCTTTTTTTTCTTGAAAAAAAAAACAGCTTTTGAAGAAAAAATCTCATCCAAACGAACCCCAACCCTCTTTAAATGGGCTTTTTTTTAGCTAAAAGCTATTTTTTCGAAAAAAAGTACTTTTACTACAAAATCCATATGGATGTCTGTTTAAAAAAAATAGAAATCACAAAAAAGTCAAAAAAAAAAATTAAGTTAAAAATTTTAGCTTCTAAAAAACAGAAATCAAAAATAAATAGCACTATCTTTTCTAAAAAAATACTTTTAAAATAAGTAAGTATAAAAAGCACATTTTAAGAAGCCCGTACAAACGGGCCTTAAGTGAGTCATTCACTTACTTGAGTAAGAGATTCTTTACTCGATTAAATTACGTACTCAACTAAGTGACCTCAACTATTTAAGTAAGTATTGGTCAATTAGTAAAATGAGGCATATTGATATATAATTTGGATAGGGGCAAAGTGGTAAATATTTTTAAAAATAGGTACAAAATTATCAATGAACCATGAATTAAAACGTAAATATCCAATTAAATTGTTAATGAAAAGGGATTAAATTTTTGAAACACACATCATTCAACAATTGGAAATCCTCATTTTATTGACAACAAATTATGAATTAAGATATAAGTTTAATATTTCTTTTGTCAGTAGAAACAAAATTATATTATGTAATTCAAAATAAGTTATTTAAAAATTTAAAAAAAATAAGATATTTTGAAGAAGAAAAAAATTATGCGGTAAGAAACAAATAAAATTTCAAAATATCCTATCTCTTTTTTTCTCAAAATCTGTAAAAAAATATCATTAAATAATATCCTTGAAATCTAACATCGCATCAATAAATTAAAATTATCACCAACCTATGGCTTTTTGACTTTTTTGCCCTTCATTAATTAAATAATAATCATTTTGCTCATTATTCAAAACTATCCACCAATCGGCCCCTCTTTAATCGATGAAGTTCAAAATTTAATCAATTAAACGGTCCAAAACTGCATAAAATGTTGACTCGTGATTTAATCAATTAAATCTCCTTCTTAATTGATTAAATCACGCCAGACTCATTTTTTAAAATCCCATGATTTAATCGATTAAGACCCTTATTTAATTGATTAAATCTCGACATATGGGTTTTTTTAAAAAAAACCCATTTGGCAGAGGGAGTTATATTGCAACCCTAATCGATTAACCTTCCAAAGAAAATCCCCAACTCAAGATGTTGCCCACAAATTGTATGCCATGACAGATAACCCACATGATACCAGGAATATTTACACGATGAGTATTAGGACAGTCCATTACCATGAATATTTTCTCAAGTTCTTTTACCCATTCTATAGCTACCTTAGGATTATAATCTCCACGAAAAGTGGAAGGTTCATGCCTACGGAATTCAATTAGCCCTTTGTAATCAGAATTAGGTCCTCCTTGAGCATTTGTAGTTCTAGGTTCACTTTCACTTTCAAAGTTAAGGGTGTGATTTCTGGTCAATCTTCCCTCAACTCCTGAATAATTTGATGATTAGTTACAGTCTATTCTCTAAGAGCTTCTACCACTTGGGTAAATGCATCAGTTACTGGGTTAACTTCTAGTTCATAAGTTGAAGATGTCTGCCTTGTATCTGTCATAGATCTACATATATTGTTTCATGGTAGTGAGTTGATTAGGCTCATTACTAAATAATTCAAAATATGCATGATCTATGACAAAATATCAAGCAACTATAATAGTTTAGGTCTTTTATTTATTTGAATCGTTGCTCTAATACCATAAAATGTAACATCTTACATAAGGCATTATTTTTTTATACTATTTAAACTATAGGAAGATTTAACACTACCATTATGAAGATTAATTATACATAACAACAACATTATTTATACACAAAAGAGATGCAACAGTTGCATATTTTTCGTACTAGTGATACAAACACACTAACTATATACATATTCTTCCTACTCTTATTTATTTGTTACATTGAGTAGAATTACAAGTTTGAATTATATTAGTCTCCCATATTAAACTAAACAGTTTCTATATGGTCTAGATAAAATGTAATAATCACCATGGCCCATGGGTTCCAAGCATGACACAAAACTCAATTTTTTCTTCGTCAATTGAGAACGTCATCCCTCATCCGTTCCCTGTGATGAAGATGCTCAGCATAATTTGCTTCTGGACAAGATAGTATATAAAAATAAAATAAAAAATACTGCCTTATGTAGGATGTTATAGATGCCATGAAGTTCGTGAAGATGGTAGTCAAGAGTGGGAGAGGGAGAGAAAGAGAGAGGAGGATTTGGTGTTTCATTTCAATGAAAATGAAGATGCTGAGGGCAATGTATGCGGTGCAACATGTTTCAGGCTCTCAAGTGATACTGACGGAATAAGGGATGAAGATCATCATGGTCAAAATTTAGATAACCACAATTTTGACTGTGAAACTATCACATGCTTATGTGTAAAAATTGCTCCACACGAGTAAATGTTTTTTTCAATTAATTCAGTAAGTGGTAGGATATTGTAACAATCAATTAGAGTTACTACCAATATTATTATCAATCAATTTCACCGTTAAATCGATTATGTTGATCCAACGGTTATATTTATTTCCATCTTTGTATGGTTATGATTCCCCATATTTAATGTGAAAACATTAAATATGAGGAATCATAATTATGCAAACGTGAAAATAAACATAAAGTATTAAATATGGGGAATCATAACCATTCAAATATGGAAATAAATATAACCGTTGGATCAACATAATCAATAGTGACATGGGTAGTAACCCTAATTGGTTGTTACAATATCTTTCCCTATTTAGTAATCTTTAATTTATTTTTCCTCTGTTTGATCGATGAGCTCAGAAATGATACGCAATAAACTCATTTGAAGTTTTTATTTTAAAAATGGTCGGGTCGATTTTCATTGGGTTCACAAATCTATTCAAACCAATATGTTACAAGTCTCACATTGATTACCTATGCAATTAATGTAGGGTTTATAAGACCTTGGGCACTCTCACTTTTTGAGCTAGCTTTTGAGGTGGTGACCTCAAGATCCGTAACAATTGATGCTTTTATTGAGAACTGAGATCATGGGTAACAGAAGACACAATGTATACACTTTTGTCTCATACAGCAGTATATTGTTCTATTTTTAATGAGTGGTTCTCTCATCCATCTCCGAGTCAACTTTTCCATCTATTTAAAGCTCAGTTTTCACTATGTGAATGACTCTATTCCAAGTTGCCATCTGTTTTATTTTGTTCTGTTCACTTTAGAAGCATCGATTTTGTTCAACTATCTTTTAGTGTGATGATGGAAAAAAACTGGCCTCTAAATTTGTTCGCGAGTAACATAAGTTTAATCCCTAGAGAAACTAAAACCCAACTAAATGGGAAAATTATAATCCAAAGATATAATCATGAGAGACATTTTGAAAGGACAAATAAAAAAAGAAAAAGCAAACCGATGGTCTCAGGCTGCAACTGATTTACGAAAATGAAAATTATAAATACAATACAATATTTTCAAAACTCAATTCATATTCAAATTAAGTTTTTAACATGTATTTTATGATTTATCTTAGTTCATTTGGCAAAAAATTAATATATTGATATTTAAATAAAAAATTACAAATTTATCGCAGTTTTTAAAATATTTACGAATCTACTGCACAATGTCACGTCCAAATTGGGCGTCACATGTCACGCCTCATTTAGGCGTGACACCAACATGGATCACGCCTAAATAAGGCGTAACATGTGACGCCCAATTTGGGCGTGACACATGCAGCCATGCTGCCTCCCCAGAGCGTGAATGGCTCAAAAATTTTTATATAATCCCCTACCATTCCATGCACTCCTCACATCTCTTCTCTACCATCAATTCTTACATTTTACATATATAATTATTATCTTAAATTTAGTCTTTTATTTTATTTGTCATTGCATTTTAAAATGAGTTCACATTCTGATTCTGTTCGTGTCGTGTTATATTACAATGGTAGGAAGGTGGAAGGTCGACGAGGTATCATGTTTGAAGGTGAAAAAAGGTCGACATGCATCCAACGCAACGCAACCATTTGCGAACTGCATCACAGAATTCGTCAGAAGTTAAGTCTTCAAGGTAACCAATGTATCACTCAAATCACCACAAGGTTATGGCAATCTGAACAATACATTAGTTTGCAAGTGGTTGACGATGAAGATGTCGAGATGATAATGAAAGAATTTTTCAACCAGTCAAGGAAAGATTTTCTGGAGTTGTATGTGGACATTGCCGGAGCAGAGGATATACCATTATCGGTGAGGTCAATTGCTTTAAATTCTCCCCGTATTGCATCAACATCTGTCGCTTATGCTTCTCCAATTGCTAACATTTCTTAGGGAGATAAAAATTATCCGACATGGGTTATGCATGACGACGACGACGACGATGAAAATATCGCAATGGAAGAACGTCTTCTGTCCAAGGATGTTAGTGCTTCAGAAGGAGATGAAGGTGGTGATATGGGCGCGTCTCAAATCCCAGTATATCATGAAACAGTGAAGCCTCAAATCCCGCAACTTAATGATGTTGGCTCCGCACAACTACTAGGTCATCATGAAGGTAATTTACATATTAATTCGTATGTGATATAGGATGTATGAATATCGTATTAAGAAGTTTTAATTCTTATATGCAGGTGACAATGCTGTTATTCCTTTTTGGGAAGGAATTCCACATTACACAAATATTGATTGGAGTTATCGGAGCGAACAAGAATCATGCACTGATTGTTCGGTTTCAGGATCGGGATCAATACAAGGTTCGTGGCAACTGGGTGATAAGTTATTTGTGAACCGAGAATTTGCAACAAAAAAGAGGTTCAGATGGAACTGAAGCACAACCTCATGAAGGAGCATCAAGATGAAATTGTAATTGAGAGCATGCCTGCAAAGTTAAGCATGAAATGTGGCGCGTATGATAAGGGTTTCCTGTGGCGCGTTAGGGCAAGAAAACCAGTGTTTGGTTAAAATTGGAAGATTACCAGATGGGGTGAGGATCACAACTGTTTGAATGACCGTATTTCTCAGGGTCATAGACAGCTCGATGCTGACGTCATTGCGGAGCTCATTCTAGGTACGTATTCTATCAAAATGTGCATTCTACTTTGAAAGTGGTGTGACTACTTATACGCGTTCTACTTAATGTGTATGTAACGTCTTCATTGGGAGGGATGTTAAGGGAAGAACCATCAGTATCAATTGCCCTGGTTCATGAAAGGATCACTCTAAATATGGATTTAAAGTTTCATACAGAAAGGCATGGTATGCGAAGCAGACAATGATTGCAATGATGTACGGTAATTGAGAGGAATCTTATGCTTTTTTCCCCAGGTGGTGTGAATACATGCTTCACTTTTCTCCAGGTTCTTTTTATCATATTCAAACAAATGATTATTATGTGGAGCATGGCATAGTTCCTGGAAAAATAGTGTTTCATCGCAATAATGTACGGTGATTGAGAGGAATTTTAGGTATTTTCCCAGGTGGTGTGAATACATGCTTTGCTTTTCTCCACGTTCTTTTTATCATATTCAAACAAATGATTATTATGTGGAGCATGGCATAGTTCCTGGAAAAATAGTGTTTCATCGCATCTTCTGGACGTTTAGACAATGTTGTGATGCGTTCAAACTTGTCAAACCAGTCATACAGATTAATGGCACGCATTTATATAGTAACCAACACCCTAGCATGTGAGCAATGTGCGCCTTCGTGAAATAAATCTCTCGATCATGATTCCCAGCTGCATCACTCCACCGGGCCCACAAACGATCGAAGAATGAGTCATGTAAAAAGTATGTGTCTCTGGTCTCCACCTCTCGACCAGAGCACTAATCAATGGGGCATCAATTTGAAATACATTATACAATTATCACATGTTATGTCATTGTATTGAATAACTACATAAATTGTAACGTCGTCAAGTGCATACTTGAATATGTCGCATGCGTGCAACATGTATAAATCCAGCCTGTGTGAACTAGTCGACAACCACGTCTGGAATAGCGTTGGCAGGTAGCCCCCCTATACCTTGCCACGCCTGGTCTGCAACTGACGCACATGTTCCGTATTCCACACCTGCTGTGAAATATGGGCACTCTGCGTCCTCTTCTAAAGGACCTCCCATCTATACGGCCCAGTTATAATATACATAGTAGGATCAGTAGGTTGTGCCTCGTGATCGGATGCAGAACCCCCAGATGATTATGAATCACCCATGATAAAAAAAACTATACAAAACAACTACCTACAACATGTAATAGCAAATTTTATTTACAAATTAATTAAGCAAAGCCCTAATTCACTATCAAAATTATTAAGCAAAAACCCTAGGTATTTACTACAATCGTAAGTAATGAAATAATATTAAACCTAATATACTAATTAATTTTTAATGAAATAATAATAATACCTAGGACACTAATTAATTAGTAATGACATAATATTAATACCTAAGTCACTAATTAATTCGTAATTAAATAATAATAATAATACCTAAGTCACTAAAAAGTTCCTAAGTCACTACAACATTTATAACATGGTACAAAATTCCAAAGTCACTATGACTATTTTCTAAGTCAGTAATATACGCTAAACCCTGTTATCAAAAAAAAAATATACGCTAAACCCCAGTTCATAATTAAATAATAATAATACCTAGGTAACAAAAAAATTCCTAAGTCATTAAAACATTCATAACATGGTACAAAATTCCTAAGTCACTATCATTATTTTCTAAGTCACTAATATACGGTAAATCCTAACATTCGTAACGAAGCACTGTAATTTAAACGTATACATAGTAAGTATTAAAAACTTACTTATGTTAGCAGAGTTTCGCTACGAAAAATTCCACGTAAGGTTGAGAGCATAATGGTCTTAGAGAGAGGTTAGAGTAAGAGTATGAAATGGTTAAAAAGGTAAAATGAGGAGTTTTTATAGGCTTGGTGGGTGATGCCTCATTTGGGCGTCACATGTCACGCCTGGTTTGGGCGTGATCCACTAGGATGTGACGCCCTCTTTGAGCGTGACATGTGACGTCCAAATGGGGCATGATTTTGTGCAATAAATGTTTAAATATTATGAAAACAACTATAAATTTGTAATTTTTTAATTACAAAGCATTATATTAGTTTTTTTGCCTAGTTCATTTATTCTGCGAGCTCTAATGCCACGTTGTATTAAAAACCCAAGTCTGCCCTACTGTTTGATAATGTTAACTTATACCGAGTGTATGCTGTTTCTCGTAATTTTTTTCATTTAATAATCACGATACTGTGAAATGAATGATATGTTAACAAATTGTTGAATGACAAGAGTAAAAACAACACGCATTATAACAAAAAAATATATAAAGAGTTCGTTTTTTTACGGAGAATGTAAATAATATTATTTTGGAACAAAAATCAAGATATTTTTATAATTATATAATTTATTCTAAAGTTAATTTTTATTATTATAATTTTTAAATCTTTTAACTCAAAACGAAATCGTTTTGAAAGTGAATATAAATAATTTATCTATGTCAACTTTAGAAGTTAAAAACATTAAAGCCATATATAAATCAGCAAGTACCACAAGAAAAAGCATAATCACCAAATTTACCACTCAATAAGATTTAAAGTCAAAGAAGATAAGTACAGATTTTTTTTCCTTTTGGAAAAAGATCAATATATTTATGGACTTAGTATTTGTCATTTAAAAGAATAGTCTTTTTAAATGAATGTAATACATTTTTTAAAATTTTAAATTACAAATTTTTTTCTCTCACTCTCTTTTTCTCCCATAATTTATTCCTCTATCTCTCTTAAAAAGATATAAATGTGTGTCCTTTTACTTTTCCCAATATTTATAAGGGGCTATATTTTCTCCAGCATCAAAAAACATCAATTTTTACTGCACATCCATGGAGAACCGTGTCAACAGTTTTTTCTTTTTATTTTATTAAATAATAAGACCCACTTCAAAAAAAATGTATCTATTGCATGAAATCAATTTGCCAGTTGCTGGAAGACTATGATTTCCCTATTTATAAACGATAGACATTTTATGCAACGGCTTAGAATAAAGCCCTACTTCGATAAAACGAAATATGTAGACAAAGAAAAGACTGCCGTAGAGGGGAAAAGAAGGTCACCACTCAATAAAATGACACAGCCACTTATTTCATATTTTCAAGCCAACGGCAGCAACTAATAAAATTTTAGACATTCCAAGAGAGAAGCTATTGCTAGGACTTAGTTTTTATTAACATACTAATAACAAGTCCTGACAATGCTCACGACTCACAGCATGCAATATGAGATTAGAGACGAGAAGTCTCAACATTAACTCCAAAGTTACATAAAAATTCATGGCATATACCTGCCCAGGTCCCATTGAAAAATTACTTTAAAATAAGCTACGAACTTGCCCCAAATACACGGATTCTCTGTTGGATTTGAACCCGGCAGCAAGGACAAACAGCCTTACCCTTTCTTCCATACTCATCACTGCAACTAGCACACATAACTTGGTGTGAACACGGCAAGAAAACAATGGAGACTTCATCTTTCTTACATATAATGCATTCTCTGTTGCTATTCACTTCTTTCTCTGAAAAATCCTCCAAATTATCTAATTCTTGAAGCAGCTTAGCAATTGTATCTCTTTGAGGCAATGCACCTTCAGATTCAGTTATAGGTGAAGTACTTGACTGGTGATGCAAGTCAGCAGACTGAGCAGATGCTTTAAGGCGCGAAAGCTCCTGCTCAACTCTTAATAGATCATCCTTGTGCCGCTGGAAATCTATCTCTATCTTCAGGCGTAAAGCCTCGAGCTTCCTCTTATTATTAGACTCAGCTGCTTCCTTAGAACGGCGTTCCTCCTCAACTAGTGCTAATGCTTCCTCTTTAGCCTTCAATTCCTCCTTCCATTTGACCTATGATAAGTAATTACACAAAATAGATGGTTCAAAGTAACGCGTGGTCTGTAACATCAAATAATTTTTTATTTTTCGAAGTATTTTCACAGAAACTGCAGTTTTCACACTAAGAATTTGCGGTGAGGAAAACGAACCAGTACAAATATATTGTATGGAGCTGACATAACTATAGCTAACTAATCGAAAGGACTTGAATGAAATCAACAGAAAGAAAATTCAGGTGTAATAATGTTCAATAACCAAATGCCACTTTCGGGATTATGAATAAGAAAACACCTAGAGAATATAATTTAGGATCATCAAGGATTGAAGGAAATGAGATTTTCGCATGCCCACAGAAAGAAATACCCATAAATACACAGCACGCAATCCCTGATAATTGGAACCAAATTATCTACAAAAGTAGATAGCTCCAAAATATTAGAAGAATTAGTGAATTCGTTAAATAGAGAATAATCCAATTGGTTCCAAATTGATTATAACATAAAATATGAAAGAATTATAACCTCTATTTCCACTAGATAGATAAAAAAGTAGACTTTGATATTTCAATTTGATGAGAACGAGAGAGAATGATGACCAGCACTCCAAATCAATCAAGGCTAGTATCAAACTGCAGAGATACATCTGATAATATGACGGCAAGGTGGTTTCTATGATTCAGATTAGTTTGGAAGAATCCGCCCAAAGAAATACCATGGTTCCAATAGGAATATAAAGTTGAAAATACCCGGGCAAAGACCAACACACCCAAAACTATGTAGCAGTTTCATTAGATATTTAGATTAGCTCAAATCAATTAGTTATATGTGTGAAGGCTACAATACTATAAACATATAATATGCGATATATTAATAGCATCTAAAGTATGAACTTCTATATGATAAGATGGAATAAACAACAACAGACAAGCCTTATCCCCATAGATGGCTACGTAGATAAATCATCACCATTGGGCACAATCACAAACCAAATTTTGAATAAAAACACCTATGAAGTTGTAAAATCTGGCCCAATCAACGACTCGGGGTACTGCGTCAATGGTTGGCTAAATTACCTAGTCATTGGTTGAACCCATAGATAAATACATGTCCATATTCCATACTCAAAATCCCAAAAAATCATAACACAGCCTAACCTAATGTAACAAGTCCAAGTTCCAAATTCCAAAACAGTATTACACAGGAACCTAACACATTTTTACAAGTTCAAGACATAAATACAATGTTCTACTAAGTTTAATAAAAATCTAAAAGCCACTAGGAATGTAAATTTGAACCATATGAACTGATCAAAAAGCTGTTTACAGTCAGTTCAGAGACAACAGATGAAGAAAAAGATGCTACCCTTCACCCATGGATCTGTGTTGTTATCACTCATTCTTCCTCAACAATAAACAGAGCATACACAATAAAGCGCATTCAATAACCATAGCTTAAATTCACTAAAATCTCTGTTTTTATCCTCACTTGAACCCCCCCTCCTCTCTTCCACCAATTGATGGAGTTTTGGATCTCCAATAACCCATCGCACATAGAGACCAATTTTTTGCATTTGCAGCAGCTCTCCTTTGCACCATTGAGGCAGTTGCAGCCTCTATTCACACAAAATCAGGAATTTCGCACTAGTCCACCCCACGTTTGCCAGCTTCGCACTAGCCCACCCTTGCTCCATACTCTCACACGTTCACACACAGCTTGCAGGTCCTATATTTCACACATAGGTCCTCCTCAGCCTCTATTTTGCACACAAGTGTTACTTCTCCAGCCTTTGTTTCATACACAGGTTCTCCCCTAGCCTTGGATTTTCAAGTATTAATGACGAATGTGTCTTAAGTTTGAGTACTTCGGGTTTTCAGTATCAATTACGCATGTATTACAAACTGTAAAAATTTTACATTCCATCCACTATCTTTGGCCTACAGCTGCTCTATGATCTACTACGCAGTTATAGCATTTTTTGGAGTGGCTGCTTCATGCCACATTCTACTGTTAACTCCTTGAAGTGTCCCATAGAATTTGAAGTGTTGAGTTTTGCCGTGTCTAACAAAAACGTCAAATATGTGTCCAACACAAGTATGGCTCCTTTTTTAAGTCTCTGTTCTTCATAGCATACACAGTACATTGCAGATGCAATATGTACGAATTATGAAATGCAAGAAAATTAAGAAAAAAAATACAACATTTTCATCTTTTTCAAGTCGCAATTATTAACCAGTACACTGAACTATAAAGTTTTAAAATCTTAAATTTTGATATGCATTTGATTATACAGGTTAAAAATGCCAAAGTACTTCATGCAGAAACTATCAATTTCAATGTGATTATAGTTAACTGTGCACCACACTAGTCTAGGCCATATTGATGTCTGATTTTGAAACATGTTACTTTTTTTGGTAAGACCATGAGGTGTCCACCTCTTTTGGCTGTAGGACTAATCCCCATTGGGTGTAGGCTTGCCCACAAGGTGCTTCCAATGGGTTTCAAGCCCCTGCACTACAGGTAAAGTTCACCCACATGGAGCACAATTTGCAATTTTGCAAACTGAGCCACACCTTGTGGTTGAAACATGTTACTTTTATTCTGACATGAGAGATGCAACTCCCAATCAGTATCCTCACTCTATGCAAACAGAGAGAAATGCTGCAAAACATTTTCTTTTCGGTTAGGTGGTCTGTGTGTGACATTGTCAATATACAAATAAGTAATGGGGGATAAAGAGCAAACCTCAGCTTCTTTTTGACGCTGTCTAATCTGAACCAATGCTTCTTGTGTCTCCAATATCTTCTCTTTTTCATCAGAAATCTCCTGCTGTAGTTTAGCTTTCTGTTTTTCCCAAGCTAGAAGTTTCTTCAAGCATTTTTTCTCCCTTTTTGCAACTTCTAAACAAGCTGTTACTGACTCTGATGCACTTAATTTGGAAGCCTCCATCTCTGCTTTGATTTCTGCATTCTCTGTCTCTAGTCTTCTCACAGCTGCATTTGCACGGTCCACTTGACCACTAGCCTTTCTCAAGGCATTCTCCATCTCTGAGAGTCTCTTCATGGTTGTATCCTCAAGTGCCTGTTTCCCTTTCTTCAATTTTTGAGTCTCCTCTCTTTCCATTCGTAACATTTTGAGCTCAGTCAGATCACTGCTTAGCTTTCTTGCTGCTTGCATTGCCTTCTGATGAGCCCAATCTTTTCGCTCCTTGACCTGTTTCTCAAGATCCTTAATCTGATGAAATAAATTGACTATCACCTCATCCTTCTGATCCTCTGCCACAAGCTCCAAATTCTCATCAAGATTTAAATCGCGAAATTTACTCAGCACTGAGTTGACAGCATCTTGGCTATCAAGATTCTTAGCATCTCCAGACTGCTCAACCAAGACTTCTGTTCCCGATACAGCCAAAGAATCCAGATTAGACACGGTGGTACTACGGCCGGGAAAGGCCTTCACCTGTGTCTGCAATTGTTGGGAGTTTGCCCGAAAACCAGCAGCAAACATAGCAACATTTCTCTTCAATAAGGACTTCATGGAAGGAGAAAGATTAAACCTCTTGGGGAATTCAATATCCCTTTGCAACTGCAAATTCTTCTCTGCACCACAAGAGAAGAACCCAGTCACAGAAGAATCCAAGCCTCCCCCATTTCCATATCCCCAACCACCATGAAACCTACACAGAGCTGGAGCCATAACACCAACTGAATTGCCACCAGCCTCAACAGCAGCAGGAACAGGGCAACCGTTGCCGGGCACCGGAATTTCCATAGTGCTAGCCCTTCCCATATGAAGATCACTCATGAGCAAACACCACATGGCATCACCTTTACTCAAATGAGGCCTCACTTGTTGCAACAAACACACCATACCCGCCAAAGAGTACTCCTCTAACTGCCTCAAGTCAGAGAACACAGGCTCAGACTCATCCAAATTCCCATTATTACCAACACCATTGCTATTCAAAAACGCTAAGGAGTTGTGCAAGATATTTGTCAGCACATCCATGCCACCATAGCAGTGCCCATTTCGCAATATGGCTTTCACGGCAACGTCCTCATCATAGCCCAAAGCAACAAGCTTTGACACAGCTTCTTTGTATATGAATTCCAAGTTTTTCAACAGGATCTCTTCCAATTGCTCTTCGGTGCAGTAACCCCATCCAGTTTCCTCGAGATTAGGGTTCGGGTTAGGATTCTGATTCTGAGAAGAATCGTTAAGAAATTTAAAGGGCTTGAGACCAGACTCGGCTATGGATTTGGATATGGCATCCCCGTCGCATGAATCCGAATCCGTTTTCGCCGATCGAGACCTCCGATTAGCTCTGATGTGCTTTTCCCTCATCGTGCAACCCATTTATATTTATTTTTAGGGTTTTTTTCTATGATTTTGTTGATTTTTATGTGGAGATAGATGAATAAAAGGGGTAGAGAAGAGAGAGGTTAGAAATCGAAAAAGAAGATCAAGATCGAAACTCGATGAAAGGAAGCGAAGAGAGAATACTCACAGAGGGGGATGACGATCGAATCAAATATTGAGACAAACGAACGAACCAGAGAGATAAGAGCGAGAGAGAGGAGGGAGGTTGTTAATGTTATCGTATTTTGGTTTTTGGAGAGTTCAGTAGTGAGAATCAGAAGCTCATTGGGTGCCTGGGGGTCAGGTCTCAGGCTCAGCTCTGTGCACTTCTTACAAAGGCTTGTCCTCTATCTACCTGAGCAAAGGAATTTTAATAGATTATTTTTGGGAAAAAAAAAATTTATTCATATTTAATTAAAATTTTAAAAGATTGCAAACAAAATCGCAATTCATTGATACTCAATTGATATAGATTTCGTGAGACTTTTTTACTGGTAAATGTAACTAGAATGTCGTCTCACAATCGTACTCTAATCCCTAAAGGGTGTATTGGATTGAGATTTTTTAGGATTTTAATAAATTGTTTTTGGACAAAAAATTCAAAGTGGTATTCGATTAGGATTATAAAAGATTATTTTAGAGTCCTTCCAAATCTGTTAGTATTCAATCAGTATTTTAAACAAAGAAAAAATAATCTTATAGTATTCAAAAATCTGACGATATTAATGGACTTTCTATAGATGTGGATTTTGTGAGACTTTTTAGTGAGAGATATAAATAGGATGTCTCTCTTACAATCTTACCCTAACCCCTAGGATTTCGAGATTTCTCTATTGCAGTATCTTCTTCTTTCTTTAGCAGATCGTCAACCCGCTTGAAATCGAGTTCTGCCAAGGGAGCTTCATCAAAGCTCAAAAACAACATATCTTTGAGCGATTTTAATCACAAAACAACCTAGAAACGACAACCCAACAAGATTTTAATCTAACTCATATAAAAACAGCAGATTTTGGAGCAATTTTTGAAAGTTTAAAAAATAATTTTTCAAGCTATTGGTCATGATTTTTCTTGGTAGGAAAATATGTGATTTTTGTATTAAAAACAACATAAAATAGTGGGAAAACAACATGGTAACAAAAACTCCCAAGAATAATTTTCATTTTACATCAGTGAAACAAGATCAATTTAAATAAAGATTGAAACTTTCATAACATGAACCTGTTTCATAATAATACATTCACGAACGAAATTCCTTCGTTTTTGGAAATGATTTCAAACAGTTTTTGTATCTGTATATCACTAAAAACTTATTTTTCAAAACCCCCAGAGCAATTTAAGATTTCAATGTGTTGATTGAAAATAATTTGAGAATTTTTCTAAAGTTTCATGTAATAAAACCCATAAATTCAGATTCGAAATTTTCTTGAAATACTCAATGAAAACATGCATATGATATATGATTAGAAAACTCTCATCACGTCGAATAAAAATCTCAAAGTTTACAAGATCAATTGCAAAAAATTTCAAATAAAAAAGTATCATGAATTTTACTAATTTAGAAAATTATATTATGTTTTACTTTTTTTTATTAAGATCATTGCATTTCTTTATTAACTTTTTTTATTAACTCTAGTAATTTTGAATGTTTGTTAAAATTTCATATGGTTTTTAAAAATCTTATAAATCCATATTGTCCTTTCAAATCTTATAAATTCTATTAAAATCCTTTAAAATCTAATCTTATGAAATATTGATGATAAAAAAAGTATTTTAAAAAAGTCTTTAAAGTCTCTCCAATTCTAAATAGTCTTTAAAATCTATAAGATTGATTACCAAAAAAAAAATCTATAAGATTTTTTATCTCAAAAATGTCTTTTAAATTCTTAATCTAATACAACCCCCTAAGATTTATTAAGATTTCTCTATTGCAGTATTTTCTCTACCTTTGGCAAGTTAACCCGCTCGAAATCGGATTCCGACATGAGAGATTCGTGAAAACTCAAAATAGCATATTTTTGATTGATTTTCATCACAAAACAATCCAGAAAAAACAAACCAAAGAGATTTTAATATAATTCATCTCAAAAATAGCATATTTTTGAGAGATTTTGGAAGTTTAAAAATAATTTTTCAAGCTATGGGTAGCGATTTTTCTTGGCACAAAAAATGTGATTTTTGTATTAAAAACAATATAAAACAGTGGAAAAACAACAAGGGAACTAAAACCCTCAAACCAATTTTCACTATACATCAATGAAACAATATAAATTTAAAGAAAAATTGAAACTTTCATAATATGAACCCTAAACTTCATAAATATACATTCATGAACGAAATTTCTTCACTATAGAAAACGATTTCAAATAATTTTTGTGTCAATGGATAACTAAAAACTTGTTTTTCAAAAGCCTCAAAGCAATTTAGATCCAAAATTTTCTTAGAATATTCAATGAAAACATGCATATGATATATGGTTAGAAAACTCTCATCATATAGAACAAAAATCTCAAGGTTTTAAAACGAAATTTTATCATGAACTTTAGGTTCTATATGAAAAATTTAGAATTATTTTAATAGTTAAAAAAATTGGGTCTTATAATCATATATGCATAGCTCTAATACTAATTGAAGAAGATAATTTTCAACCCATTGATCAAACCCAAGAGCAGGAACAAGAAAATGTTAATGCGTATAGGACTAATATAACTTTAGATATGTGGAGAGTTGTTGCTTAGTAAGTTTGAATGTTTGTCAAAAATTATATGATGTTTTATTGATTGAGAAAATTATATTAGTTTTTATTTTTTTATTAATTTCATTGCATTTCTTTATTATTATTTTTATTGACTCTTGTAATTTTGAATGTTTGTTAAAAATTCATATGGTTTTTTAAAAATTTATAAATCCATATTATCCTTTCAAATCTTATAAATTCTACTGAAATCATTTAAAATCCAATCTTATGAAATCTTGATTGTAAAAAAAGTCTTTTAAAAAGTCTTTAAAGTTCCTCCAATTCTAAATAGTCTTTTAAAATCTATAAGATTTTTATCTTAAAAAGTCTTTTAAAATTCTAATCCAATACACTCCTCTTAATTTTATTTTTTAATTTTATATCTAGTAAAATATAATAGGAAGCCTTAAAAAAGACTATTTAGAAAGTATGTCTTAAAATTTCTTTTATAAGGATCGGCCTATAAGTCTACTATATTAATTATTTTAAATAAAATTATTATTTAAATAATTTTGTATAATAAAATAATATTACTATAATTATTTTTTTCAATTCTTGAATGCATAATAGGCTTAATCAGGCTGACAGGCCTAGGTAATGCCTTTTATTTTTTTAAATATAGATAAGACCATATTTATAATTTGGCCTACAACCTTTGCTTTTTGGGTAGAAAAGTGAAATAATAAGATTATGAAACTGATAGACATTAGCTACATGTATGCTTATTAGTAAACCCATCAGCTCTATATCATACACGTGCATCATTATCATTTGTATACTTCAACACCCCCTATAGACACACACAAGCTGGGCGGTGAACATCTCGAAGCCCTAGCTTGGCAACAAGAGCACCGAAAAAGGAAGGATGCAATGCCTTGGTGCAAAGGTTAGCGAGTTTGTTAGAGGAAGAGACTGGGAACAAACGTAGCAAACCAGTGCAAAGTTTCTAGCGGGTAACATGAATGTCGATCTCAATATGTTTAGATCGCTCATGTAGGGTAGGGTTCTTGGCAAGATAAATTGTAGAAACATTATCACAGTAAACGGATGCAGCTGTAGAACAAAGGAAATGAAGGTCGCGAAGCAAGAAACTGATCCATTGAAGCTCACAAGTCATGGATGTAAGAGCTATGTACTCCGCTTCCCTAGACGAACGAGACACTGTAGGTTGCTTTTTAGAATGCCAGGCAAAATCGGTGAAGCCACCCAATTATAGGGAGGTCTAAGAAGAGAAAAACAACCCAGTTGCTGGAGACCCCTTGATGTAATGAAGAACACGTGTTGCTGCTACATAATGATCAAAAGTTGGAGCACTAACAAACTGGCTTAGCTGTTGAACGGAGAAGCATATGTGTAACACCTCATGTGCACCTGGTGTATTAAAAATATAAATGGTAATAAGCGCAACTCAATAAATGTGGAAGCTAAAATTTCCAATTATGATTCATTAAAATCAACCAAGTGAATCTTTTTCAAAAAAATCGCATGTATGTAAATTGCAGTAAATAACTAAACTGAATAACCTCATAATATAAATAATGTATCAAGTCATGAAACTACAACACGTAGACCAGACATGTCCTGATACAATAATACAACTCCAGTCTGAATATCACAGCTTATTCAAATATGGCATAGAAAATCCCCATACTCACCAAATAAAGCAACATAATCATCAAATCATGTCTCAAGTACAATAACCATAAAGGTATAACAGCAAGGCAAAAATTATAATAACATAACAAGGTGCATTCATCATCTCAACTCAGCTCCGGCCTCTTGCCGCTAGAAGTCTCAACCTCAGAAGTACCTGTACTTGAAAATGTGCCCCACACGGGGTGAGATCTCTGACAAGAAATCTCATTAAGACAAGGAGTCCTCAAGATCTCTCCACCCCAAGCTCACTTACAAATATAAATTCAAAAATGATAACAATAGTAAAATGGCAAAATCTGTGCAATGCAGCAGATGTCCATGTCATGTGTGTATGCATCCTACTGGCCAGAGAACAAAACGTAGGCATTATGCACGTCTACAACCCACAGTACAAGGAGTCCACCATGTACCTCACACACAGAGTTACCATCTAGCATGTGGCCTGACCTACTCAAGGATTACTGTCTCGTGTGGAATACCCAACATATATATACATATGGCAAATGCACTATATAATAATCCAGCTCAACAACATATCCAATATTCATCATATAAATAGTTATATTTTCAGAAAAATACATCATGCATATAAACCATCCTTCCATGAGATTTAGTGGAACCATCAATGGGAAAAACCGAGAACACAAAATCTTACCTGCAGTGCCAAAATCTCTATCCAAAGGCTCGGTATACATAGATACACCAATAGTCACACAATCTGACAATTGCAATCTGTTTTATATCAAGACATTATTAATATTCATAAATCCCAAATTTCATATCAATTGAGCAATGTTTTCTCTTTCGTTTAGTGACTCAAGTCCCTCCTAAACTATAATTATAGCATATTAACCCTTACTATTATTTGTATTTATATTTTCAATAGTAGCACTGATTTCCTAGGGTATTATACCCTAATTGGGCTTTTCTACGCATCAGAATTGGTTTTTGGTCTTTCTGACAGGGGGTAATCAATTACCATACAGGGGGTAATCGATTACTCCACACCGTACTCGATTTCCATGAACAGGGTAATCGATTACTCCATATGGTAATCGATTACCATCTGCATGGTAATCGATTACCACGCGGATAGAACACGAAAACTGTAGATTTTTCTGCATAATTCGCGGGTTCCATGGCTTCCAAGGGTCCAATGTCCAATTTTTCATCAAACAGAAGCTCAAACCACATGATTAAACATAGCTATACCATTTTTTACATGAATCATTAAGATAACCACTTTTTACTTCACAAACTAACTCATTTTCAAGAAAATACAAGGGGAATGGTTTGTAGACTTTGAAGAGGCACTAAGCTACTAACTTAGTGGTGCACGAAAATCACACTCAAAGGTAGGCCTTGGAAGCATCATCAATTGCAAGATTGAGATGGAATTCTTGTTCCTACTGAGCTAGCATTGAACAAACTTATTAACATCAACCCTTTCTTCCTCACCCTCATCAACAACCCAAATACTTCTCTCTCTACCTTGGAGGTTTTCAAATTTTCCCCACCTTCTCTCTAAGATTTCACCACTTAAACTTCATCAAAATCCAAAACACTCTTCACCAATATTGTTCCTTAGCTCTTGAACTTGTGAAAGCTTGTATTTTTGAACCTTGGAACCAAAATTTCATGGCTGTACTCTCACCAAACAGCAGCTACATTTCCTTCCTTTTATGGCAAAAAATGGTGGTTGAAGCTCTTTGTTGAAGAACACACTTCCTTTGGTCATTCTTTGAGTTTCTAATGTAAGTTCCTTGCATTTTCATCTTGAAAGACCCTACCTTTACTCTTTTTAAATTTATGTTCTTGGTTCTAAATCCTTGAATATTTCACGAAGGTGTGTTCTTGGTGAAAAATAAGCATTATTGGTAAGTAAAGGTTGGAGCTTGAACTAAATGAGCCATCTTGGAGAAGTAAGGCTTGAATCCATGGAAAAATGACAAAAAGTCCTTCTTTCCTCCACATTTAATTTCGGTCATAAGGAGTTTATAATGCTAATGATGTTGTATTTTCTTAAAAATGGAGTCTTGGTGTTTAAATGTGTTGGTGGAAGTCTAAAACTTAAGAAAGATAAAGACTTGTAAGAAAAAGTATCACCTTTGGCTTGTGTATGAGTTGTTCTTGATGTGGATGAACTAAGAACCCTAAAATCACATGTTATGATTCTTCCCTAACTATTAAAATTAGTGTTTAATGGTTAAAATTAATAAAGATGGTACCTTTGGGGACTAAAGACATAAATGACTTAATTAAATCATGAAAGTGTGTTAAAAAAATAAGTAAAAACCTTAATCTTATGACTATGCAATTTAGCCATATAGATATATATTAGGGTTTGATGTCTTAAAATGGTTCTAAGACTTAATTAGGACACTAATGAAGGGATTAAGTGAGGTGGATTGAGCATAATTGATTAATTAACTCTTAAATCCTAAAATTTGACCTAATTAGGGTTTAGGACCACTAATCATGTAATTAGTGAAGTAAATGAACTAATGCATAAGTGAGGATGTTGAATAACATAAGGAATATAAATAAATGAAAAACCCTAAATTTATGTTCACTTAGGGTTTCCAACTAAACCTAATTAGGATTTGCTAATTAAACACACTTTGATTAAATGACCAGTTTTTATGCTAACTTTAGGAGAACATATCATTTTGAAGCCTGAGATGTCATCTATATTGTGTCAAAATTTGATACCATTTGAAGAGGTGTAGCGTTCTGTAGGTCCGATTGAGTGAAGACTGCTCAGGGAGGCCATGTGCAGGGGTTGTACGAGTATGCATCTTTCACGAATTGTTTTTCCCTCAGTTCTTCCTCAAATTAAGCTCATGATATATAAAATTAAATCTCAAGGTGTCTAGTTTTCTTTATATAAATTTGAGAGCAATTGGCTTAGTTTATTTTCCAGAATCGCAGAAATGGTGAGGGATGTTTGGGGCTCTGTTTGGAGTTGGCAGACAGTTTTGCTTGTCCAATTTCAAACGGTGATTACCGGAGCTAGAGAACTCCAAATGAGGCGTGTGATACCTTTTTGAAAATATAATTGAGTCTATATTAACATACTAAAAGATG
Source organism: Gastrolobium bilobum (assembly GCF_033153095.1). Taxonomy (NCBI): domain Eukaryota; kingdom Viridiplantae; phylum Streptophyta; class Magnoliopsida; order Fabales; family Fabaceae; genus Gastrolobium; species Gastrolobium bilobum. Next base: position 245,911 of record NW_026897255.1, on the reverse strand, counting down.
AGATTGTTATAAATAGTGGGTTGCGCACAGTGACTAAAAAATAGAAGCATGTACAGTTATAGGAAAATCGTAAAAGTGAGATTTAGGCTAAGTGGGTTTATGAGAACCCCTTAGTAACTTATAATAATTAATGTTCAAGGTTATGAATGACAAATATTGATGATAAATGTCTTGATTAGTTGTAATTTAAGTGAAAAGGGCCTTAATCTAAGAGAGTTTATTGATGGACTAAGTGTCTAATGAGTTATTGTTGACATAGGTAACAAATGAACACCTTGTGTACCTAATATATGTCACGGCCATGAAGGATGTATATGGCTAGGATGATTTGAAAGTAATACAAGTTATCTTAGTTGCCTTAGTGTGTAATTCTAAGATGATTGATGTGCTTAAATCACATAGTGAATGATGTTGTAAGATAACACTTCTATATGAGTTAAAATATGTAATTATATAATTAATGGTCTAGACTTGTGTTGGGCATATTATTGACATATGAGTATGTAAAAAGGAAATGAAATCAATAAATGGCTAAGTCTTGTATATTTACTTGACTAATTAATATGTCATTAATGTATATGTATGTTTCCTTCTCTAGGTGTGCCTAAAGATTCTTGCTTGTGAGAACATTGATTTGGAGCATACGTACTTGCCTAAGCAAGTGGGCTTGAGTATAGCTCTCTGAGGTAAGCTTTATTTAGGATGTTCGTCTTCTCTTGTGACTCCACCATGATGGTGGGCATTATGGTTGCAATTGTATGAAAGTATGACATATATTGTATATGTGCATTCATCCACATTCATATAGAGATTATATGATTCATTATGTTATGATGCACTGGTGATGTATGTTATGAGGTTCCTGGTCAGTGAATATGTTTGTAGGCTCTTGGGTCATTCCCTCGAGTTATTTCATGCTCTTGAGATATTGTGTGTAGACTGTCTATGACTGGACTCTGGGGGTTATTGCACACTAGCATGTTGGACATGCCAGGATGTTGGCTATTCGGGGTTCGAGTCTTTGAATAGCTGACCAGGATGAGATATGATGCTATGTTTATATTGTATGATTGTATATATGCTCTATATTTGACTTGTCATGCAGGAAATGAGTTCAAGGGAATAGAGGATTCTCTATAAACCCTGAGCTTACTGAAATTGTTGTTATCTCACCCCCTATTGGGGACATCATTTCAGGTACCTACCATAGTGGTGAGCCCTCCATGTGCAAGGATCAGGCACGTGGCTAGTGGAGTGCCAATAGATATTTATTTGATAGCATGTTTAGCTTTGATCATGCTATAGTTATGTATTTTGAAATTATGTAATAATGCGCATGACTTGTATTTAATGAGTTTATGGAGAATTATGTATTTGTTTAGATGCATGTGTTGAGTATATGAACATGTTGTAATTGATGTTTAGTTTTGGGCATGAAGCCTTTATGTATGTATGGACCCAACAGTTATTGTGAGACTTGTGAGATGTCTAATTATATAAACTGTGTCTATCTGGATTATATTATGGAGTGAGATTTTTATATCCCAGTTATCCGTTAAACAACCATTATTCTATCCGCGAGTATTTGGAACAAAGGGTAAAGGTAACTGAGTATCAACAGAGTCATCAGGAACGGAGATGGAGCCAAAGGATATACTCAGGTGTTTGGTGAAGAATATGGGGATACATTTTCCCCTGTGGCAAAAATGGCGTATGTTCGCCTCTTTATTACTATGGCTGCTATCCGTCACTGGCCCCTTTATCAATTGGATGTCAAAAATGCTTTCCTCAATGGTGATCTTGTGGAAGAAGTTTAAATGGAGCAACCTCCTGGATTTTTTGCTCATGGGAGTCCAGTCTAGTTTTTGACTCCGCAAATCTTTGTGTGGTCTCAAACAGTCTCCACGAGCTTGGTTTGAGAGGTTTAACAGTTTTGTATGACTCAAAGTTCTGCTAATCACTCAGTCTTTTATCGCCACTCAGACTCTGGGTCCATTTATTTGGTGGTATATGTTGATGAGATTGTCATTACAGGTGATAACCATCAAGGCATTACTCAGTTAAAACAACATCTCAGTCATCATTTTCAAACAAAGGATCTCGGAAGACTATCATATTTCTTGGAAATTGAAGTGGCTCAATCCAAGGATGGTATTGTGATATCCCAGAGGAAATATGATATGGACATTCTAGAGGAGACAACTTTGTTGAATGCTAAGCCTGTCGATACCCCCATGGATCCAAATGTCAAGCTTATCCCAGGGGGAGCTATTTTAAGATCCAGAAAGGTATAAAAGATTGGCTGGGAAGCTGAACTATCTTACAGTTACTCGACCAGACATCTCATTTGCAGTCAGTGTAGTAAGTCAGTTCTTGAATTCTCCTTGTGAAGATCATTGGAATGCAGTGATCTGTATTCTCAAGTACATCAAGAATGCTCCAGGTATCTCCTCTATAAAAACAAATGTCATACCAGAGTTGAGGGATACTCAGATGCTGATTGGGCAAGTTCCCCCAGTGATAGAAGATCCACATCTGGGTATTGTGTATTCCTTGGAGGTAACTTGGTTTCTTGGAAAAGCAAGAAACAAAGTGTAGTTGCCAGATCAAGTGCTGAAGCAGAATATCGCTCCATGGCCACAACCACCTGTGAACTTATTTGGTTAAAACAATTATTAAAGGAACTCAAATTTGGAACATTGGAATAGCATATCTCATTTGCGATAATCAAGCTGCTTTACATATTGCTTCCAATCTAGTGTTTCATGAAAAGACCAAGCACATTGAGATACACTGTCATTTTGTTAGAGAAAAAGTCCTCTCTGGAGATATAGTCACTAGTTTTGTTAACTCAACTGATCAATTAGCTGATGTTTTCACTAAGTCTTTGAGAGGGCCTAAGATAGATCACTTATGTAACAAGCTTGGTGCATATGTTTTATATGCTCCAGCTTGAGGGGGAGTGTTGTAAATAATAGTTTATAATAGTAGTATAGAAGTCCCATATCATGTATATCTCTTTGTATTTTCTTTCTTTAAGTTATATAATAGACTCTCCGCTGTGTAGTTGAGACACACAAATTACTTATAAATCTCCTTGTTCTTGATTTTAACACCTATCTCAGCACGATTATAATTTCATTCAACGGTGAAGATTTGCGAGTAAAATAAATTCTTTTATCCCTTTCTCTCTCCTCCTTTGAAAGCGTTTGGAGTTCAACACTGATGAGGCCTTCTTCTGACAAGAGAGCGCCACTGGACGCGACCTTGGTGTTGAGTTGACACTCTCAACACCATCGGCCACAGTGCTTACCACACCTAAAATATTTTTTCATTAAAATATATTCAATATTTTTTTTCTTGTAGATCGTAGCTGTCACAATACGGTAGAGATAATAATCCTTTTTCCTTTTAATTCCTTATTATTTCCCCCTTTTCCCCATTATAACTGAGTTGGCATTCTCATATGGAAGTCATGATGTGTGGTTGTTGTCTCATGGAGGGCGCGACAGAGAAAAAAGGAGCAGAATCAACGATGGTAGGATATGGTGCGATAGAGAAAAAGAGGAGGTGAGAAAAGGCAGAAGACATTGAGAAAAGAGAAAAGAGTAAACTGATTTATTTTATTCCACAAATGTTCACTATTGAATGAAACTATAATCTAATAGTATTGAGAGGGTAGACAAAATAACTTATCCTAATATTAGTTTAAAACGGTCTTAAAAATAAAGATATATATATTTTAAGAATAAAATTTATGTTTACTTAAATATTCCATTGAAATCAGGACAAAAAATGTAAGATTTTTTTTTCTACACCTAAAAGCCTATACCTAGCTTACACCTACTTACTCATTAGTTAACTATTGATTAACAACGTTTATAATTTAATTAACATAGTGCTTTTTTTTTCATTAAGAAGTTTTTCTTTCGTAATCTTTTCATTAAGAAGTCGTTGATCTATTAATTAAACAATAAATATTGCTACTATTATCTTTAAGTGTAAGCCACTTATAGTTTTTTTTTTTTTTTTTTGGGGGGGGGGGGGGGGGGTGGTGGTTTCATTATTGGTTGCTGGTTATTTATAATAAAATTTTAAACATTTATTATAAAATCATTGAATTATTCAATAAACACTTACATCTATCATATCAATTTCTACAATAAGGTATATAATAACCATATTTCATTTCTTTTTATTTTACTTTTTCACAAACATTCACCAAATTTCCCATCCTTGTTTTTTTCCCCTTCTCGTGTCTTTCTCCCAAGCCTGTTTCAGACTTTCAGTCTACAACTGTTTGTGAGTTGTGACCAGAGCTTCATAAAATAAATAACCAAATCCACAAAGCACATAGCAACTCTATCATTCAATTCTTTCTTCTTCTTCTTCTTCCACCTTTGCACCGCCATAGCAATATCCAAGGCCATGATGATTCAGAGTGAGAAAGCCCCACCACAGCCACCTTCACGTGCCTTTCTGGACACAGTACAAGAAATCACCAGAATCTATAGCTCACTGCCACCTAGACCTTCCATAGAAGAGGTTGAAGCTGCCACGTCTACACTGGATACAGTGAACAACGAGGAACAAACCAAACTCAACGAAATCTCAATGCAAGAACCACCCCATGATGTCCCCGAGGACCTCTTCTCTGTCCTGCAAGAGCTCAAGAAGACCATGGTCCTTTTCCAGAGTCATGAACAGAGGAGAGAGGCTCTCCACCTTCTTCAGCTCGAAAAGATGTTTCAGACCTTTGGTGATCTCATTCAGAGAGCTTCTGAATTGGTTTCTGGGGACACCCAGAAAGAAAAGCCTCACACTTTAGCCGAACCCCTTGAGAAATTTGCAAGGGATGATGTGATCACTGATGAAACTTTGGTGAAGAAGAAAGAAGAGGAACAAACACAGAAGAATGATTTCAAAGCCGAAAAGTTCTTGTCAGCAGGTCAGTTCCAATCATTTTCATCAAAGTTTTTCCATGGGAAATAACCCAATTTCATATTTACTTAGATCAATATTATTGTATTTTTTCCTCTAATTATTATCCAAAGATTATGGTTGATATTTGAATAACTACAGTTTGTTCATACTTGCTTCTATGATTTTTGGACCTTATCAATTGGTTGACTAGGCTAGTTGATATGATTTTTATCCTTCCATTTGACTTTAATTTTGTAGCACATGGGAGCTCTGAGAAATTAAGTCTCATGAAAGTGGCTACTCTTATTGAAAATTGTGCTAAAAGTGGAGCTGAAATCCTTGATCTGAGAGGGAAGTTGGTGGATCAGATGGAGTGGTTGCCGGTGTCAATTGGGAAATTATCTGATGTAACTGAAGTGGACCTATCTGAAAACAGAATCATGGCTCTGCCAACAACCATGGGGGGTCTTAAGGCCTTAACAAAGCTTGATCTTCACTCAAACCAAATTATAAACCTTCCCCACTCATTTGGTGAATTGATAAACCTTATTGATCTTGACCTCCATGCCAACAAGTTGAGATCACTTCCTCCTACTTTTGGAAACTTGACAAATCTCATTGATCTTGACTTGAGTTCAAATGAGTTCACACATTTACCAGAGACAATTGGGAATTTAAGCAGCTTGAAGAGACTAAATGTTGAGACAAACGAGCTTGAGGAACTGCCTTATACAATTGGAAATTGCTCATTACTGTCTGTGCTGAAGTTAGATTTCAATCAGCTCAAGGCCCTTCCTGAGGCAATTGGGAAGCTTGAATGTTTGGAGATTCTCACTTTGCACTATAATAGAATTAAGAGGTTGCCTTCAACAATGGGTAATCTAAGCAATTTGAAGGAACTTGATGTTAGCTTTAATGAAATCGAATTTGTACCAGAGGACCTGTGTTTGGCAGTTAATTTGAAAAAATTAAACTTGGGAAAGAACTTTGCGGACCTAAGAGCCTTGCCAACATCAATTGGAAAACTTGAAATGCTTGAGGAGTTGGATATAAGTGATGATCAAATAAGAGTTCTACCAGAGTCTTTCAGATTCTTGTCCAAGTTGAGAGCTTTTCGTGCTGATGAGACTCCTCTTGAGGTGCCTCCAAGAGAAGTGGTCAAGTTGGGTGCTCAGGTAAACTTTTTTAGGTGTAACTTTGGCTTGTTTCTATTCTGTCAGTTTCTCTATTTACTTAAACTTTGCTCATTGTTGTTCACCAGGAAGTTGTGCAGTATATGACTGATTTTGTTACCAAGAGGGATGCAGAACTTCTGCCATCAAAGAAGAAAAAGAAGGGATTTTTGTTCTGGTTTTGCTCCATATTTTGCCCTCAGCAGAAATGATGTTTGAATTGTTTCCTTGTGATATATTTTATCCATTGCATATGTTTGGAACACCTTGTTTTTCCTGATAAACTGTTCTATAATTTTGGGTTTGCCTTGTAAACTGGTGTTTATAACTTTGATTTTCTGCTAATGTTTGTGTAAATATGAGTGTTTGTAACTTTGATTTTCTGCTATTGCCATTTGCAAATAAAATGAAAGATGTTGTAGTACAACATCATTCTGTTCATCGCTTTTTAGTAATTTGCAGTTTTCCAGTAGAAAAAGGATAAGAAATTATGTTGATAATGATAAGGAACTTGTTAATCCTTAATAAATTTATATATGTATACGTATATGTGTGTAATGAAAATAACTCAAGTTATTGTTATTGAAGATATTATAAAAATCTGTCGTTAGCTTCAGTATAATGGTTGACTTGGTTAAAAATGTAATTAGATTGGGAATTATTTTTTTTATAAAAGGCGTTTAGTAAACGAAGAGGGTGTCCTAATACAATGGGCTTGAACTCTGATATCATCGTGTCAACAATGTCTTCACAAAAAAAAAGTCTTCGCATGGGCGTAAATCGTAATACAATTTTTTTTAATATCAAATTTGAGTGTTGTTAAACTTGACCCGACCATCGATTTGTTCCGGGTACTTGAGTTACTGGTCGGATCGGTAGGTCATTGATCAGACTGGTTGACCCGTATGTATATATATATATATATATATATATATATATATATAAATTCAATTCTATTCTCCATATTTAAAATAAATTAAAAAAGGTTCACTAAATAAGCTCAAAAACATGAAGCATAAATAAATAAAAATGCACGCTATTATTATGTCAATTTAAATTGCAACTCAAATTCCCCATAAACATACATCTCAATGTCATTGAACTCATATTTTTCAAATTCAACTACATTAACATGATATATGTCACATTCTCTAATTTATTATTCCGCAAATTGTTTAAGTATTGAAAATTAAAATTTGATATCATTGTAGAAGAGTATACTAACAAATAAAATTACAAAAAAAATTTAAAATAAGTTCTACATTTTTTTCTCGTAAGATGAAACACTTTTGGTTTTTTGGCTTTTTAGTTTTTTTTTTAAATGCATGACCCGATCGGATCATCGGTTTTGATCGGGTTTGGCCAATTTTGTTTAGATTTTGACTGGATTTGACTGAGTCAATACATGATCGGTCCAATGCTTGACCCGAACCCGTCTGATAACCGGTTCATCGGGTTTCAGGTCGACCTGATCGGGTAAGGCCAGATTTTATAACAGTGCCAAATGTAATTATCTTTGTGAGGCAAGTCGGTTCTTGAATATCTCCACAAACTTTAATTCTTTGAGCTGATTATAAAACTAATCCTAAACTCTTCATAGATATATTTGGTGGACTTAGTCACAAGTTTCAAACCCTTGTTTTTTTTGTTGATTTCAGCTTATGTAACTTTTTTTTTAATACATAGCTCATACAACTTATTACTTATAGCGATTTAGGTATTAATCTTTGTATAAAAAAGTATTAATCTAATTTCATTCATAATATATTCACATAAACCATGAATTTACCATACGTTCCTATCACAGATTATTATTAAAGTTAAATTGATATTTTATTAATTATAGATGATTATATAAACTAAAATGAAAAATCTTTTATCAAGCTGAATTTATGAATCATTTTTCCATTTAATTAAGAGGTGTGTAGCATATACATTCGAAAAATAAAGAATATAGCTTAAAAACCATCAAACTATATTACTTTTTAAAAAAAAAAAAAAAACTAAAGAAACTTATAGTTGTTTTAATATTTATCATTACACGTCGTCAAGTACTAATCTTGCTGTTAATTACTTAAGGTTATTAATTCTAATTAACTATGTCACTTACAATTAATATTATTTGACCACTATTTTATCAGCATTCGAACCCACTTGCTTTGAATAAGATGCATTTAAGATTCAAAGCAAATGCGTATGAATGTATGGACATTATCATATCTTTACAAACTTCTATGTTATTTCTTTGGCTAGAAATCCACATCAATTTATTTGTTTTATATTTAGGCATAAAATATAACGTACAGATCAAATGAGTTAGTGACTTAGTCAGCATATCCAATAGGAATTTGAGTCGAAGTTAATTGCCAACCATAATAAATAATCAATTAAGGGAAGATAAAAAATAATAATCATCATCAAATTAAAAAGAATAATCAATTTCTTCTTATATCTTTGTTCTCTGCACGAAAAAACTCTCTCATATGATTGCAGATTTAGTAAGTAATAGGAAATGGAAACCTATCAAGGCAGGGAGAAGGGTCCTCTAATCTCTCATCTCATGTTTGCAGATGACTTAGTCTTATTTGCTGAAGCTAATGAAGAGCAAATAAGGATGATAATGGATTGTCTCATTTTTTTTTTGGGTGAAATCTCTGGTCAAAAAGTGAATACTGTCAAATCCCTAATTTACTTCTCAAGGAGTACCCCTCAATTGAAGGCAGCAGCGATTTCTCAAATTTGCGGCTTCAAGCAGGAAAGGCAGATTGATAGATATTTACGGTCGAGAATCAAGCATGGCAGAACAACTCTCAGTCATTACTATGACATTTGGGATAAGGTGCACAATAAGCTTAATGGCTGGAGGGGGCGATGTTTGTCCTTTGCTAGTCATGTTACTCTAGCAGACTCTGTAATTTCTATTATCCCTGTTTACAACATGCAACACGAGTTACTCCCTAAGACCATTTGTAAGGAGATTGAGAAAGTGGAGCAAAGCTTTATTTGGGATATTAATAACGAACGTAGGTTGCATTTAGTTGCTTGGGAGGATATATGTATTCCTAAGTCAATGGGTGGGTTGGGTCTTTGAAATTTACATTGCCACAACATGGCGTTCATGCATAAGTTGGTGTAACATCCCCAGCCTCGAGCCAGTTCAATTAACATGCATATGATACTTAACAGAAACAGCGGAAGACTTAACTTACGAAAATACGAACTAACTTTTTCTTTTTCTTTAATCCTTTTTCACATGACATATCACATTGCATACTTCTTCTAATTTAATTCTTATTTTACGGAGACGAAAATCGGACAGAGTAACCTCTGTAAATCGGACAACTGGGGATTTTCCAATCCCACTCTCAAGAGTTCCTGATAGACAATTTAAACAATATATATTTCCAGAAGTACCAGTCATGCAAATATACTCAGATACCCATCTATGGGCGCATGCTGAACTTGGCTCCGTGCCACAAATCTAATAGCATGCAATCTAATACATAACATAACTGAATACTACATAGTCATATCATCATGCCTGAATGCATAAATGTACATGTATCGAATATGAACACTATGCAACAATACATCTTTTCCAAAAATACGTCTAAAACAAATAGTAGCATCCGACCACCCAGAACTCCACATCCTCATACTAGTACCTCTAGTCACGGTTAGTGTCCTTGTCCCATGAGGCTCTTCAATTAACTGTGTTCCTGAAATCATATCCCCAAACGGGATTAGAGACGAATCTCTAGTAAACTCCAGGTTTATGGAAAACCCTCCATACCCTGGGCTCACTTCCTGCATGACAGTCAGATACATAATATACAAAATATCATATAAGCAATTATCATAACTGAACAAAGCATATATACATATCTTATCAAAGACAAACGCAGTCATTCCCAAGGGATGACCTCAAGCGAAAATCAACGCACGTAACAAATATCTTTTACAAAAATCATCACAATACTCACATCAGAACAAAACGTGTTATATCAGAGACGTACGCAATCGTTCCCAAGGGATGACCCCAAGCGGAAATCAACGTACGTAACAAATATCATTTACAAAATCATCATTCATATCCCATAAAACATGTCATATAATCAAATATCATAACTAAACAAAACATATACACATATCTTATCAGAAACGTACGCAGATATTCCCAAGGGAGGACCCCAAGCGGAAATCAACGCACATGTTCCCAAGGGAGGACCCCAAGCGGAACCAGAACATATCAGAGGCGTACGCAGTCATTCCCAAGGGAGGACCCCAAGCGAAAATCAACGCACGTGTTCCCGAGGGAGGACCCCAAAGCGGAACTAGAACATATCAGAGGCGTACGCAGTCATTCCCAAGGGAGGACCCCAAGCGGAAATCAACGCACGTGTTCCCGAGGGAGGACCCCAAAGCGGAACCAGAACATATCAGAGGCGTACGCAGTCATTCCCAAGGGAGGACCCCAAGCGGAAATCAACACACGTGTTCCGGAGGGAGGACCCCAAAGCGGAACCAGAACATATCAGAGGCGTACGCAGTCATTCCCAAGGGAGGATCCCAAGCGGAAATCAATGCACGTGTTCCCGAGGGAGGACCCCAAGCGGAACCAGAACATATCAGAGGCGTACACCATCAGTCCCGAGGGAGGACCCTAAAGCGAACATCCGGGTACTATACAATCAATGGCCAGATATTGTTACAGAAATCATATTACAGAAGTCATATCATAACAAAACATATCATATTAACACATATCAAAGTAAATACATCAAAACAAAACATATCATATTATCATATAGCTCTATATGAATGCATCTATATCATATATCTCATACGTATCATACAACCTGACCACAGTCCGTACACTATGGCGGAACACAAAGTAGGAGCAAACCCCATAAACATAGAGCTTACCTCTTTGAGCTTTACAATTTGCTTACTTGAAGAACAAGCTACTTATCATGCTCCACGAGAATCCAAACGTTCACAGTCCCTAGGTACACCTAGAGAAGGAATTCAACACAAAACTCAATAAAATGATATAATGCCATGTAAATATACAAGACACACACTTTATTGTTTATTTTCTTTTTACTTAATCATATTAAGTCATAAGTGGGTGGTTCTTTGTTCAATAAATCCCCACAAAATTTCACATATTCACTTAGTCTTAGGATAGTCCCAACTTAAGGCAGAATGCCCATTACAATGGAGCTATAAGATTTCTCTTTGTCTAGTGCCAAAACCCAAGCTTAGCCACCTATATAAATTATTTTACGCGTATAAGTGTTCTCACTTTGCGAAATAATATCTCCGAACATATACCTCCTTTGAAAATGGCTAAAACTCATTTTAAGGTCATACAAAGGAGCTACCTTATTTTCTTTTTTTATTTCACCAAAGCGAAGGTCCATACACCTTAGAATATTATTCCACGCATAAAAGTATGCTCGATTTGTAAAACAGTAACTCATAGCACATACTTCCTTTGTAAATGGCTAAGAGGCACATAAAGGAATTCATGCCAACTTCATGATTCCAATGCTTTAGTCCATCAAATTCAAGCTTATCACACACCTCTAATCCAAGATTCATTAATTCATATATATACGGTACTACGGTACTGTTCATCTCTACAATACTATTCATGTATACGTCACTATTCACGTATACAACATTATTCAAAAATATGGTATCTTTAATTTTTTAGATACATTTTCACCGTTAAAATTCTCATCTAAACACTTTTCTCAACATGAGCTAAACCTGAATCAAGCTCTAACATGCTCAATCAAACCAAATTTTCAAAATGAAACCATAAATTCAATCTTCATAAAAACATGAAAAGGAAGGGAATTTCTTACCACAATGCACTCTAAAACAAAGGAGAGATGAGTATCTAAGCTCCCATGGCCTCAAGCTCCATCAAAATCCATCTTTTCCATGAAATTCGAAATCTTTGGAGGAGGAGATCTCTTTCTACAGTGAAACCCACCCAGAAATACTAGTACCAATGGATTCCTCTCGAAATTTCTCACAAGTTTGGCTTTGGAACGAAGTGATTTGGAGGTCTCTAGCTCAAGTTATGAGCTATGGAAGATTTGAGATCAAAAACCCATTCTCTTCTCTCCCTCTCTGTCGACGGCGTGAAGAAAGAAGAAGGAAGAGTGCATTGTTTTGAAATTTAACTTATATAGGTCAAGTTAAATTCAACTGGTAAAAGTTTATCTATCTACACACCTCCATTCATTACTAAACTTTACCAAATGGACTAGAATATTTTTCTAGTCATATTTTTAACTTTACTTTCACTTTTCGGGTAACTTTGTTTATCCGCATTTTTACCCCTTAACTGCCATTTTAACTTATTTTTCACCCAAGGTGACTTTATTTCTTTTACTTCTAATTATTCTTCAAAATTAAATCCACAACTACTAGTGAGGGTTATTATAGTTGGCATGGCAGATCATCAATGATAAGGATTCTCTTTGGATTAAAGTTTTGGTGGCTAAGTATGGCTGCAACATGGATCTGCGCAAGAACATCTTGGTTAAGGCCACTGATTCACTTCTTTGGAAGAGCCTTGGTCATATTTGGAACAATTTTCTCAAAAATTTGATGTGGGAGATTGGTTCGGGGAATAATATCTTATTTTGGACTGATAAGTGGATTAGTGCTAATGATACCCTTATTGACCTAGCTCAGGTTTTGCCTCATGAAGAAAAGCTGGACAAAAAAGTATCTGATTATGTGTTATCTTCGACTATGAACTGAAACTTGGATCATCTCAAACAATTTTTAGATGATGCCACAATCTCAAGAATCCAAGCTATTTTGCCTCAGGGATGGCAGAAGAAAAGGATAGTCTTATTTGGAATATTCATCCTGGACAACACTCTATTGTTAAGTCTGCTTACCACTCCATCATTAATTCCACCTCCTCACCAAGAGATCCCCTCTGGAAAAGGACTTGGAATTGGAAGGGGCCTCAAAGGGTAAAATTTTTTATTTGAACCACAGCACATGAGAGGCTTCCCACCAAGAGTAGGACCAGTTCTTGGGTCCAATCTGATAACTTATGCTGTCGTTGCAGGAATAGCGCTGAAACTCACCTCCATGTTCTGCAGGATTGTGATATAGCCAGAACTATTTGGTTCAAGTGAGTTAAACAATCGAAGAAACAATTATTTTTTCAATTTGAATTCAATGAGTGGTTTCGAAGTAATGTGTTAGAAAATTGGGGTACCAGAAATGACATCCAGCATTGGAATGATTTATTCTTCATTGGGTGCTGGTTGTTATGGAGCTGGAGAAATAAAGGGGTCCATGACCCTAGTTTTAGGTACTCTCATGATCTATATAGAGTGGTTTAGGAAATTTTGAACTCATTCAAATGGTGCCCTGCTATCCATGATCCTCCTCAAAGTACTTGAAAATTGAGTCAAAGTGTAGTTAAGTGGATTGCCCCTGTAGAAGGATGGACAAAGATAAATGTTGATGATGCTTATCAAGGAAATGGTAGAATGGTTAGCTGTGGTGGCATCCTTCGTGATGTTTTGGGCTTCTATTTTGGTGTTTTCTCCTATAAAATTGATAGTTGTGATCCTACGGAAGATGAGGCTTGGAGCTTCTTTAAAGGCTTAAAATTTGCTTGGACTGCAGGGGTATCTAATCTTATCGTGGAAAGAGACAGCTTGTCCATTGTTAATCTGATTCAGAATCCTAATCCTAGACTTCCTGAATCCCACCTAATGAAGCGTATAAGATCCTGGATGAATAAAGACTGAAGGGTTTGCTTTCAACATACCCTTAGAGAAGCTAATTCTTGTGCTAATTGGCTTGCTCATGAGGCTATTAATCAAGATGTTGTCTTCAAGCAGTATACTTTTATTCCTCCTAATTTAGAAAGGCTTATATAGCCTTAGATAGAATAGGAGTTCCCACAACTCCTACTTAGTTAGTTTCCTGCTTTGTAGTCCTTTTTTGTTTTCATGTTGTTTTGTGTTGCTGGGCTTGTAGCCCTCCTAATGTACTAAAAAAAAGTAAAAAAAAAAAAGTGAAGGTTTATTTGGTACTAGTCAAAAATCAATCACGTGTCTTAAATAAAAAGGAACAAGAAGTAAATCAAATGGTGATAGCTCAGTTGGAGCCAAAGAACTGAGCAAGTGGTGATGAGAGCATGTGTATGATTCTCCTCAGTATTGTATTTGGGAGGGTTTAAAGCCTTATCCCGGGACCCGCCCTGAATCGGACTAGTAAAACATATGATTAAAAACTTGTTTTATTTCTCTGTTTTAAAGAAGAACATCTTTGTTAATTTTTAAATTTTTTTAAATTTTTATGAAAACTAGATAATTTAAAAATATAATTTTAGATCGTTAGATCAGAATATCAACTGATTTTCACTTTTTCTTTCTCCTCTTGAGATTGTGATGTAACATTATTTTAGCGAGGTAGGAAGAGTAAATATGAAAAAAAAAGGGTAAGCACGTATACCATCTCTTAAAAAAAAATTAACTTTTGAAAAATAAAAATAAATTGTCCAAACACAATAAGTATTAATTACAAGGTATTTTTTATTTTAAAAAAGGTATAGCTGTTATTGGTCAGGGATATAGAGGCCCAATTTTCCATAATGGGCCAGAAATCTGGGCTACTCATTCGGGCATGTGGGAAAGCAAAACAGGTGGAAAAAAATTTGCAGCTGATGTGCGGGAATGTGATGGTCTCACACTCACTCACATCGGAACTACAACGTGCTCCTCGTACTTACTCGCTCTGCAACCTTAACCTAAGGTAACCAACTTTCTTTGTCGTCACGTTTTTCTGTGCATACATGTGTAGATTTTGGGCTTTGTTATATGCCTCTCTTTTTTATATCCGTTGTTACAGTTTACACGCTGATTCGAATCCTGCTAGTTTTGGTTATTGTAATTGAAATAGTACGTTCATCTTCTAAATAAAATTTCTGAATTCATCAGAAAGCCATATTCCCACACTGTTGAGCGATTCTTTTTAAAAAAATAAATAAATAAATTTTGTCATTAAAATATGATTCCATTAATTTCAATTGAGGTGGCTTAAGTTTGTTCAACAACTGAATGAGTGTGAGGAAGGTTACGCCTGTTTTCATTTTGTTCTAAATCCTAATCAAATGATGTTTAGTTTAACCCATTGAAATAATTGATGTATTGCATCCTTGTGTGCTGATAGGATTTCAAGATGCTCTGAGAAAGTTGTAAAGTAACATTCTTCAATGCATTATGATTTTTTGTTGCAGTGCTCTTTCAGGTGAGTTCCCTCTGAGCACACACGGTAATGGCCGGTGCATCCGGGATATCTGAGAAGGAAACACAAGTGTTTTCTAGCAACAACATCTATCCCAGGTTGGATGTCTACGTGTGGGACATGGATGAGACCCTTATACTGCTTAATTCCTTGCTGAAATCATCATATGCTGAAGCTTTCAATAGTCTGAAGGATGTGCAGAAGGGTGTTGAAATCGGGAGGATGTGGGAAAATCTCATTCTACAATTATGCGATGATTATTTCTTCTATGAACAAGTAAAATTTGGCTTTTGTGTCGAAACATCCATGGCTTGTTTTACTTGGGGGATGATAGTTATTTGATGTGGTGTGGGGTTTCTGTGCTGCAGATTGAAAACTACAATAAGCCATTTCTTGATGCTCTGACCCAATATGACGATGGGAGGGACCTATCTGATTATGACTTCAACCAAGATGAATTAGGTCCCCCACATGATGATGCCAACAAAAGAAAACTTGCATATAGGCATCGAATCATAGCCCAAAAATACTTACAGGTAAAGGTTCTATGGCATTATTGCTATTTCTAATTACAAATTTTGGAAGTTAGTACTATAACATGGAATTTTACTTGTTATTGTATTATTGTATTTTTATTGAAGCCTTTTGAAATTGATATGTATTATGTGATGTATGTATCTATTACAGTACTTTGCTTTTATTTCCATGATGGAATTTTTGGTAATGAAGCCATAGCATTGTTTTGTTTTATGGCACTTGTTTAAAAATATCAGTTTCTACAACATTATATCTATGTATTTTAAGGTAAAATAATTTTTGATTGAGATCACATTTTATACCTATATGTTATAGTTTGCTATTGTCTAGAAATACATAATTGTAATATATTTGGCTGATATGGACTACCTTTCTGTGAACCCTGTGAGAATTGATTCATAGTCGCATAATACATATAGGTTAAAAATAAAAGTTGTAAAACTTAGTTTATGGAGCATTATTGATAGTCTTACTCTTCACGTAGAAGTTTGTAAGTTATGTATTTTTTGTGTGATGGATATTCTGAAAGTCAGTGGTAAAACTTGCATCTGACGCGCTTTTTTATCATTACTTATTTATTGAAGATTTTTGGATTGTATATGATATTATGTGACACATTGTGTATCTGTTAGTTTCCAAATATTTCTTTTAGGATGTGTTTTAGACATATATAGTTTGGCAATCAATAATTAACCCTGTTTACATAAATTTGAGTCTACAATATTTTATTTATGTATTGCTATGGTAAAATAATTTTTGAATGAGTTATTGTTTGGTTCCTAAATGTTGTCAAAATATATTTTTCTGAGTTGGATGGATATATTGATAATGTTATTGGAAAATGTCAAAAAATGTTGTCCCCCCTCCCCTCCATTTTCATTTTATCTTCTATTAAAAACAGGAAAATAATAATTCATCTAGGCATAGCAAGCTTACTGTGTCTTGTAAATGAGTTCCTGATTTTCAAAGCTACACAATCATAGGCTCCTAGTGACTGCAATTTACATGTAAATAAATATTCAAGTTCCTATGTTAACAGATCAATAGTTGTAAAAAGTAACGGAAAAAGTTTCAACAAATCAAAGCTTATGTACAATTAGACAACTGTTTTAAAACAACCTCATGAGCCTTAATTTATAGGTGAGAGATGGTAATTTGTTTTCTAATGACTGAAGCCTAATAAACTTCAGGGAGTGAGAATCCAAGTTATATACAGAGTTAGGATGTAACCAAACGAGTTGTAGTTTACTTTATTTGCAAGTTTTTTCATCATTAGCTTGATCTAGTGATAAACTTAACCTTCTCTCTTCTTGTTTCAGGGTTTACAGAATATTTTAGATCATGATACAATAAAGCTCTGGGATGAATTGTATGATAAAACTGATGAATATACTGACAGATGGCTTTCATCAGGTATGTTTTGACAGTTCAATCAATGATATTACCTTTTGTTGCATGACCTGTATTATTTAAATTTTTCATGTTTAATGTATTGTAGCACGGGCCTTTTTGAAGGAGTGCTCAGGTGAAAATGAAGATGCGGTTTCTTCTATTGCTTTTGCTAACACAAGCACTGACTCAACTAATGCAAAGTGTCAGCATGTAAATGTTTTAGTGACATCTGGATCATTGATACCCTCTCTTGTGAAATGCTTGCTCTTTCGTCTGGATAGCTTAATAACACATGGAAATGGTGAGTAACTTTTTAACTTCTGAATAATATACGATTGCCATGTCACAGAATACATTTCTTATGCCAAACATTATCTTCTTAAAAGATCAAAACTAGTAAATGAACGAAATTGTTTAGTCCTTATCTTTAATCAGTGTGACTTGCCATTGTTAATGATGAATCATCCCATTTCAGTTTATAGCTCATGGGAAGTGGGAAAAATTCAATGTTTTCAATGGATTAAGGAGCGCTTCGACCATCCCAACGTTCGCTTTTGTGTAATTGGAGATGGATGGGAAGAGTGTGAAGCCGCGCAAATCATGAGATGGCCATTTGTTAAGATTGATCCCCGGCCAGGCCAACCTCACAGGTTCCCTGGTCTCACATTGAGAACAGTTAGCCACTATTTTTCCGTGGTTTATGGAAGACCAAACAATGAGAATGATAATGAATGATGCATGATCTTCATGTTATCTACCCTTTTTCAGGGGTTCTTGTCTGTCCCCCCCCACTTTATGATGCTTGCATTCCATTAAGAATGATAAGGAATGTGTAGCCACTGAATGAATGGACATCATTCATCACTTATGTGTATAAGATGTTTCAAATTTATCTCTATGCACCTTTTCTGGGCCACGAGTCCATCATATGTCGCTGTTATCACTCATTTGGTAGTAGGAAGGCATATTTGGAGCTACACACGGCTAACTAAGGGTGTGCATGAGTCGAATTGAACTGAATTTTTTGAAAAACTAAACCGAATTGGTTTAAACAGTTCGATTTAGTTTGAAATTGGTTCGAGTCGAACCTATTCTAAAAATAAAAAAATTAAAGAAATAAAGTAATAAAACGGTTTAGTTCGGTTTGAAACCGATGCGGTTCGAAAACGGTTTGGTTCTTGAACTGGTTTCTAAAAATCAGTTCGGTTATTGAACTATTTTTTTAAAAACCAGTACGGTTCATGAATTGGTTTTCAAAAACCGGTTATTTTAAATGCAATTCGGTTCAGTTCACACTTTTTTGATTCTTTTGCATACCTTGCACACCTCTATGGCTAACTACACTTGTGCTGCTTTTTGCTGCACAAAACGAATTCTCCAAAGATCTGAAGTTTACTAGATTTTGGGCTTTATCTGAATTTTGGAATTCTGTAAAAAATTTCGTGCATAACAAATCCAGTACATAAAAGTCTTTTAATTTAGAAGCACTTCATAATGTCAATGTTTCTGGGAGTTCGTTCCTGTTCCAAGTTCTGGTTCAAGATGCTTTGCTGATCTCAATATCTGTATACTATGTTGGGTGAAGTTTCAGAGTGGCTTCACTCTCAAGGTGATTTCCATAAACTTACACATCACATTCAGAGAGCTGTATCTGATGTAGCATGACGGTCAACTAAAACTTTCCTGTTGTGATTTTCTGAGGATTGACCACAAACACCTGGAAAGATATTATGAGGTCCTTTTCAGTTTTTAAGGGTGTGTATATTAACATTTTCAAAAATACTATTTTCTCTTTTTAATCAGTGAACAAAAATGGTTAAAAATTAAGATGGATAAAATTTATTTATTGTTCTGTTTTAGGAAATGAACGGATAGCTTAGAAACAAAAATTGGAGGAAAAAAAAAATTTCTTCCCAATTGTCACAAAGGTAGGTCCTGCTTTCAATGAAGTTTGACAATTAATTTGAATCTGAATGGCCTAAGTCCAATTTTCCTGCAGCTCGCCCGCTTCCTCACGTTAATTAGCAGTTTGTCTTTTATCTATATTCCAAAAGATAACCTCTATAATGATATTGATGTGGTATTCATTGGACATTGGCATGCACTATGTATATGGTTCTGACATCTGAATTTCGGATATGCTTCAAATCTATCACACATTTTCCATTACTTGTTTAAGACACACAATGCACTGATTTGAAATTAAGGATAAGATAATTTGTTATGTATCAGTAGAGGCTAATCGTCCAAATGAACACTTTGTCCATCTAATCATTTTCTAATTAAGGACGAGAATCAGAAGGGATTTATTTGGCCCTACACAATTGGACAACAGATACATTTTCGTTATCTACTTTGGCTCGGCATGCTTCACCTTTCGTTCAAAACTTCTTGCACTACATTAATGTATGACAAGTGGGTTATAACAAAACAAAAAGCGAAGCCTTTTTGGCGAAGAAAGTGTTCTTTAAATCTTAAGATCTTACCATGATTTTTATTGAGAAGATTTTAACTTTGCCAATTTTCTTTCGAATGCAAATAAAATCCTCCTTAAAGTTTGCCTCAATACTACTTAGGATTTGTAATTTCTTTGCTTCTTTTGGTCATTGCTACTAAGTGAGAAAATTGTTGTTGACTTATTTCTGTTCTGTTAAATGTCAAACTGTTCTTAACATAATGGATCTCAAAGAAAATTATGGTAGAAGAGATAAAAAGACACAAAATAATTAATTAAGTCTCACTTTAAAGTTTTAAGGTTTTGGATTGAAGTAACGTTTATCATAGTATTAGAGCTGGAATAACAAAGAGGTCATGAGTTCGATCCTCGTCGTCCTCACTTTCAGGTAGAATTAAAAAAAGCACAAGGTAAATAAAAAGTGGGCTTGTGCTATATCCATGCTTCAAACCCAAATGACTCTTGCGTTAGGCGATGTGTTAAAGAGATACAAAATAATTAATTAAGTCTCACCTAAAACAAGATATGAAATAACATCTTTTGCAAGATAAATTAAGATTTTAGATTTATCATTAGTATTATGGTAAATAATAAACCTAATGCTATATAATCCATGTTAGTGAGACCTGAAATATTTGCATGTCCCATATTTAAACAGAATAACGAAAATTTGCTTCTATGAGATAAAGGCTTTCACGAAACAATTTATTCCCCACAAACATGTAACTAGAATTACTTGAATGACCCAGTAAATTGATGCTTGTGCAAAGTATAAAACATAATAATTGATGGACATATCTAGAACAATAATGGGAAGAATATCCAGTTGGGATCAGGGTTAGAACGCGGAGAAAATCCAACAAAGCTACAACTTTGTGGTCCCTTTGTGCTTTTTGCATTCTTATCTGTGGACCTTGTTTTTGGTTCTTTGTAACGTTGCAAAGTTCGGAAAAGGAGTACCCATGCCTCACAGGGACTTTTCTCACTGATTTGATGCATATATAAATATTTCATATTTTTCTATATTATGAACCTCAGAATTTCCTTTTCTTTCCTTGTCAATATTTATAATAAACATTTTTCTTTATGTATATAGTATCTACAAAGATTTTATACTTACTCTGTCCACTTTCATACACCAATCTTTTTTGAAGAATAAGAACATTCCCGAACTACATTTTAATTGTCTTTAAAGGGAAGCAGTAGTTGGAATCTCGCTGTTGAGCTTCATTGCTCACAATGCCAATGCAATTCATCACGTTTAATTAGAAAGGATATTAAAAGGACTTGAACCATATTATTATGAGAATGGAATCAAATTAACGAAGCCACTAGTCCAAATTTGCTGGTCCAAATTCTTTATATTCATTTGTCTAATGCAATTGGCTTGTCCTCATGGGTATATAAGGAAAAAGCTTAACTAAATGGGCCACTCTGAGAATTCTAACATGGTTTTGATTGACAAACTACAATAATGCTCTATGTACTATTAATTATTATTATATTGCTTGTTCTTTGTTGAAGGAAACGTGACACTTGAAAGCTCATCATATATCTAGGACCACAAAGCTAACTAGATCATCCTAACTCACCCTGCTTGTGCCCTCAACACGCTGACTACTAAGTACTATTCTGTGGACGGTCCTGATTCAAAATGTCAACGTGGCTCATATCATCTACCATTTATTTTTTTCTTAACCGGTTCGAATACAGTTGAACCAACACAAAAATAAATCTCCCAACAACATTTTCTTCATTATTAAATCGAGATGTTATAAACAAATTTTTTACCATTTGAAGCAATGTTTATTTTATTAGTAACTATAAATCTCTAATGAGAAAATTGGGAGTGTGCCAAACTTGAATCACTCACGTGCATGCACTGTATTTTACAGCAATTGTGGGGCTTAAAAGAGAGATAGAGAGAGAAGTATGACCCAAGATCTCTTGTCAGAATTGATCTTGATATGCCACCAACAGAAACGGGAGTTAATGATCCAGGGTCCAGACATAAAGTGGGAAACTACACTTTGCAACTTTTCTTTATCTGATGAAATGAATATGTCGTTGCTTTTATTAATTTAATGATTCCGAGACCTGATATTAGTAACGTTGGTCATTAACAAAAAAAATATTATGGTTGTTACTTTTTTTTTTTAGTATTATTATGGTTGTTACTTTACTTCCTTACAAAAAAAAATTAGTCGCTTGATACTTATAAAATTTAAAGTTGACTTATTTTAGTTTTTTTGAGGGATTAATGTGGATTTTTTTTGAATTTGTAAGGGATCACAATTTCAACTAAATGGGTCCACTTTGAATTTCTTTGGGACCTCAAGACTAATTTTTTTTTGTATGCGACTAAAATGGGGACCGTGTTTTTTGTTAGGGACCAAAAAAAAGTTTTACTCTAGTAACTATATATTTGAACAGGAGAGTAATTCGCATTTGGACATCCATTTTGGTAGAATCTAGGGGGCGTTTAGTACAAGAGAATATTTTTTTTTATCTGAAAATCATGATTTTCGGGAATATGGTGGAAAATTTATTCTCCTGGAAATGTTACTAAAAAGTTGTTTGGTAGGGCAAAATTTTTCTAAAAATGTTAGGTTAATTTTTCTGATGCTATATTTGGTTAATTATAAAATGTTGAGAATCTAGACCAAAATTCTAAAATTACCTTCAATTTTAAATATTGAATCTCTTTTAGTTAATCAAATAGGATAACAAATTTGACAACTTGGCGGTGCAGAGAGCGCATGTTGTATTGTTCTGAAGCGATTGGTTATAGTTTCCTTGAACGGCTTGAAGGGCTGTGGTGGGAACAAGAGCTTTGAATTGTTGTTGGGTGGTGATGTTCATGTAACCCTGAGAGATACAAGAGGTTTGAAGGCCACAGGAAGAGCGAACATCGATGTTGGGTTCGTATTTGTCGATGAAGGATTGGAAAATGTCCTGACATGAGTTGGAGGAGTTGAGAGGAGGGACAAAAAGGCCTATGCGGCGGAGGCCTGGAGAAGATGGAGTGCTTAGAGGATGTAATGGCATTGTGTTCAAGAGACAAAGGAGGGTTTGGAACCGCCACCCACGATGGTGAGGACGGTGATGTTGAGGGGACATGAAACAATGGCATTTTAGGTGAGGGAAGGGGTATGGAAAGTTACGATGAGGATAGGAAGGAGGAGAGAGAAGAGAAAGAACATTGGGGATTATGGTTCTGAGAGTGAATGGATTGGTTAGAGTTAGAGTTTGAACATGCGGGAGAGAGAGAGAGAGAAAATGTTTGCAATTTTGACTAAAATGGTTGTATTTGTTACTACTGTTTTCTGCTGAAGTTGTTCAAAGTTCATTTTACCTGAGCTTTGTCTCTCTCTCACCATGGTCAGTTTTTTCTGTTTCATTTCCCCTGAGCTCTTTCTCTCTCTCAGAACGCTTTCACAGTTCCATATCCACAGGGAGAGAAACGAAAAGAAATCATATTGATATTTGTGAAGAGGATCAAAAGGGTGTGGGGCACATCCACAGTTTCACCTGTGAAGAAATGAAAGGTAGTGATTGAATTTCTTGGGGAGAATAAAGAGTGGTTACAAAGAGGAAGAGGTGAGAAGTCTGACAAGGACGGAGGGCACTTTCGTCTGAGAGAATTCTGACTACTTTCCCACGCGGTGGGAAAAAAATACCATGGGATAGATGGTATTTTCGATTTGGATGTGTAAAAAAAAGCATGGGAAAAAAAATTTCATGGGAATATTTCCACTCCTCCTACCAAACGTGGAAAAATTATTTTTACCAACCCACTTTTCGAGGATTCCAAATAAAATCCATGTATCAGACAACACCCTAGGCAATGTTATTAAGATCGAGATCTTACCTAAGATCTGGAGAGGGTAAAAAATTCGTAAATCGCAATATTGACACGGATCGTAAGATCGTACCTGTATATATAAAATATTAAGAAGGATCAATCAATAAATTCAATATGACATTTTATCCAACTTTTGTTTGTAACAATATGATGACTATCAATTAAGAAGAAG
The DNA here is from genome assembly GCF_033153095.1 of Gastrolobium bilobum. Classification (NCBI taxonomy): domain Eukaryota; kingdom Viridiplantae; phylum Streptophyta; class Magnoliopsida; order Fabales; family Fabaceae; genus Gastrolobium; species Gastrolobium bilobum. Next base: position 222,095 of record NW_026897255.1, on the reverse strand, counting down.
ATATAACAAATTCAAGAAAAAGATGATATTATCTCCCCCAAACCAAACTATCATTATCTCTTACTTGAAGAAAAACCAAAACAAAAAAAAAACTCCCTGAACCCAAAAAGAATTGGATTATACAGTTTTCCATTAGGCTATCATCTTTGTTGCCAACAACCAAGTCCACAGCTATATATTTGATATCAAAGGACATTCAGGGAAATCTGACAGCAAATGAAAATATTCTAAAATTGAGCACAAACAGAAGCAACAAAGTTTAAGAGGAACTGTACATTACTTAAGAGTAATAGAAAACATTATTGTCCTTCATATGCGAACATTAAGCTTTGCTGTGAATTTGATTTATGACTTGAACCGAAAATGACTTATTTTAATTACATGGAGATGATTCCCATATCTCAAACTCAAACGAAAAATAACAAGAAAATGAAGGAAGAAACTCATAGACACAGTCGCACAGCAGCGCAGGACGCCAGTACCGGTGAACTCACAGACGGCGGCACTGTCACACAACTTGAGCTTAGGGTTTATGATTTGGAGAGAATCAAAGAGCTAACTAAGAGTCTGAGACAAAGTTGTGATTTTTCAACTGTGGGCTTTTTTTTTCCGAAATGGGCTTTAGTTGTGGAACGGGAAGTGGGAACTGAATGCAGATTGTTCATAGATTTTCTTCAATTGCAAACATGAACGCTTTCACGATTCTACGATCATTAACGTCGATTTCACAAAATGAAACAACATAATGATAGAGCATATGTTTTGACTCGTGGGAATAGAAAAACTCATAAAATCGGTCGATCTTACGTTTTTCCACTCGATCTTAGCAACCTTGACCCTAGGGACAAGGTGCTTGTAATAAAATTCAAGTATCATTACATTAATCTTTGATTTATTTTGTAAATATCAAATTAATCTTTTAAAAACAATTAATGATAAAAGTTTTGTCCATTTAATGATCATTTTAAAGCAATTTACGAATAAGCTCAATGATATGAATTAATATTATATAATTAGCATAAAAATTAAAATAATATATTTTTCAAAAATATTTTATGATCTATTCCATTGTAAAAATTATTTTTCCTTATATCTCATTTTAAGTCTCGCTAACCCCACAAATAAAACCATGTTGTTATATGGCACAATTCCAACCGTCCACCCTTTTACCCACCCCTTATCCTACTCTTCCACTTATAAGGGATCAATGGAAACATATGCACACACAACTATTATGTGACTGTACGAATACCTAAATGTAGTGAACTTGCGACACTAAGTGTGTTCAGCCAAGTTATGAGTCATTGTTTGACAAATTATCTACATCGATTGGTTGTATGGCTCCTTCACCTCACACCCGATGGAAACATGGTAAAATCTTCCAACATAATGGGACGAAACTAACTATTGATTCATTTGCATGACTTCAATTAACTTATGACATAAACAATTGATGTCAATGTTTCACCTCTCTTCCCAAATTATTTAACTAGTCTACTATAAATGTGTTTCACCAAGGCAATTATCGAAAGATTTCAGGCACTTTTGAAGACCTTGTTCACGGTCTTAAACAAATTAATTGTCATATGACCATACCTTCGACCCTTGACATCATATGCAATACTCTATTTCTCTTTATGGATGCCACAATCTATCTCATAACCATTGGCTTGGTCTCCTGAAAATTTTCCAAGCTAATGTCAAAATGAACCTTGGAAGTGGTATAACCTACATATAGAGATATGAATATTAGTTATAACCCAAAATTTAAATTGTAAAGATGAAAGAAATTCTATACATAGCTTCAACAACTCTTTCTTTAGTTTCACATTCTTGAATTTGTGATAAAAATTGTTTGCAATATGTCAAAGACATAACACATAATATGTATGTACGGCTGCCAACCAAGTGCCCCATTTAACACCGTCGATATTATGTTTTGATGTTGATCACAAATGAGATATTCCTTTACTTTGGGTATCATACATACATATTTGAGTCAAAAACCACAACTAATCATCTAAATCCTCACCTTGAGCAGTAATAAATGCAATTGGCAACACATAATTGTTTCCATCTTGCGTTGTGACAATTAATATTGTCCCTCGATACTTGCAATAAAGATGAGTGCCATTAACTTTGATTATTGGATTACAATAATTAAATGCATCACAATACTGCTTGAATATCTAAAATGCCTAACGAAACACTTTATACATGCTCTCGCTCCAGTTATCAACAAAATAATCATCAAAATAAAGCTTGCAAATACAGCCTTAGGAAAAGTACAACATATAATCCAACCATCTTAACAAATTGGAATACAACTAATCCTAATCATCAAATATCTTCATAATGACTTTTTGTTTAGCTTTCAAAGCCTTCCTATATGATATTTTAAAACCATACTCCCTAGAAATCCTTTCCTGGATAAGCGCAATAGAAATCGATAGCTCATGCTTTACCATACGTAAAAAATAAAATTTAACACAAATATAAATATTTATCAACACAATCATGGCAAAAACAAATAATGGAAGTGTTCGAAAGAACCATATACACATACATATTATGATTGAACAACTAAAATTAGAGTTGAGTTGTCTATGATAAAAAAAGACTAGTTCAAATAAGTGTGGCATCCACCCCATTTACTGCTAACTCATCTATTGCCTTCTTTGGTAAACATTTTCTCATTCTCAATAGACAACCATCTTTATATTTTCAACATTTTATTACCATTTTAGCATGTCATTTTTTCCACTACAGTTTTCTGATGGACCTTTATACAATAATACTTTATTTTCATCTCCACGATATACTTAGACTCAAATTCTTGCTTAATATATAACTCATCTTCTATTTTCCAAGCACCCCTTCATCTCCCCCTCAGCACCAACCTTCTCATGATCAAGGTGATCTCCTAATTAATATGTATAACATTGACTATCATACTAAAATAGAATAGTATTATGACCAACACATGCACATATCCGTATATCATATGCAAAACCTAGATAAACATAACATCTTAAATAAATGATGCACTTCATGAACTAACATTTCACTTGATATTTATACCCACTAACAACTGATGATAATGAACTTTAGGGTATAATAACCCTAATTTGTAAAAATGTGCAAGTGCATTGGATTAAATGTTTAATCATGTATAATGAAGGTTAATAAGTGGATTACTTAATTAAATAAATGTTAAGTGAGATTTATGAAGTAAACACTCATTTGAAATGGTTAAGTGTGGGTAAGTGAGAAAGTGGGAAAATATGAGAGAAAATACTATCAGCAGCTTCTCGCTGACGTGCTCGCTGAAGCGAGCTGTTCAGCGAGCATTGAAATTGCTCGCTGGTGTAGCTCACTGAAGTCAGGAGCCCAGCGAGTATATACGAAAATTGTAAAAATCCCACTTAAGTGACTTTCTCTCTCCATCCAAACTCAATTCTTCTTCACCAACCGAGGGTTCCATCATTTATAAGCATTTAGAGCCCTTGAAAACCTAGCTTCCTTGTTGTTCAATGGGAGCACTTGTGATTGGAAGCAAAAAAAGACTAGATGCTCACCCTAAACAAAACCCTAAACTTAGAATCCATAAAGGAGCCTTGTGTAGTGAGATACTTCTTGAAGAAAGTGGTGCCCCACTCTTGATTAAGGAGCTTGGAGTGCTACATTAAGACATTGAAGGCTTAATAATATATCCTTGTACCTTTGTGGTGTGGCTTGTGGTAAGAACTCTTCGCTTTTGTGCCTTGGGAAAATTTGCATATTTAGGGATTTAATGTTAATGTTGGTTGAATAGGTTGGTTGAGGCTTAATGCATGTTGGAGAAAGTGATGAAGAAGTGATTTAATCGGTGAAAAGTGTTTAGAAAATCATTTGGATAATCTCCTTATTTTTCGAAAAATGCATGCCTATATGTTGAGGTTGCTTGTGTATCAAGTAATTTAGGTTGGATGGTTATATTGATTGTGTTCATGTTGTTTCTAGGTTGGAAATTAGTGAACCATCATTAATTGGACAATGCTATGGATGTGGACTCGAATCTTGAGTGATTCTTGTCTAGGTAAGTTCTCCACTTTGTGAAGTGTGTTGAATTGCCTAGGTTGTTGTTAATATAGATATATTCAATGGTTTGCAATTTGATTGTGTTGTATATTAAATTGTAAAGTCACCTTGTAAATAGGTGTGGTTTGTGTTTGGCAAGCTTTGGTGTGAACTTTCCTTTTATTGCATTGAGCATGAGGACCACTTTGTTGTGAAGGAAAGCATTTGGTGGAAAGCTCTGACAAGTAAGCTTTCGGACCTTGGGATTTATCCCTTGATTGTTCCACCAAGCTCGTGTGGGTTTTGGTTTATGTTGTTATGTAATGAATTGAATATAATGTGTGATATGTGTTGCTTGTTGTGTGGTGTAAGATGAATTCTTATACGGGTATGTGGCAAGGTGGTTGATTGTGTAATTCATATAATATGTTGCACGGTTACGTAATTCATACATTGTTCTTTGGCTAATAAAATTATTGTCTTGAGTGTCTTGTTGATGGTATATTTACTAAGAGGGATGACTAGGACGCTATCATTTGTATTTTGTTGACGGTGGAGGTACTAGCAGGAATATTAGATAGTTATTGCATACTTTGCATGCATACACATATTCATGATTACGTTATTTATTGCTTTATGTCTGAAGTGAACTTTCGGGTGAAGGAATCCTCCAAGGGCCCCTAGTATAATGATATGTTTACCTCACCTCGCGTTTTGGGAACCCCTTTTCAAGTAATGATGGTGTAGGAGCATCTATTGGCAGGAAGTTATAGTAGATTGCTTAGTCATGACATGTTTGATGTATTTTGGAGCATCCTATGTATATGTTAGATGAACATGATAGGATTTATATTTTAGCTCATTTGAGATATGGTGATATATTATTCTTTTGAGGACTTAGACTATTATTGTTCCTTGTGTTCACCATGATATGTGTGGAGCTTAAAGGTTATGATCATGTGTTTTGTTAATGCTAAGTCCTAAGAATTGAGTTGTAATTGGACATTATGATTATGCATGCCATATATATGATGGAAGGGCATTGATGCCTATTTTATATGTTGTGTGACCATTGTATATGTTTCTTATGTTTAACCTTATTGGCAATGTATATGAATTATGCATGATTGTCAAAGAGTTATATAAGTTAAGTTAAGAATATATAAATTATAATACAAGTGTTTAAAAGGGTAATATCTTGAGAGATAAGAAAAGACCATAATTGAGATATGTGTTAGGATGTAAGTGCACCTATATTTGTTGGTTATGTGGTTGCCTTTCCATATCTATTAGGTATCCAAGTGGTGAGACAATCATGTGAGGAAATAGTTAAGAAACAAATAGATGATGTCAAATTCTGACTCTGCTCGCTGGCACACTCGCTTTAGCGAGGAGCCCAGTGAGCTAATTAAATTGTAGACAGGAGCCAATGTCAAAGCAGGGAAGGCTCGCTGAAGTGCTCGCTTTAGCGAGCATGCTCAATGTTGATCTCGCTGTAACGAGCGAGGCTGCGAGTAAACAGAGCACCTAGGAAGTAGCTACTGCCTGAGGAATTAAATTGCTTAGCAGTGCTCGCTGGAGCGAGCAGTGCAGTGATGTGAAGCGAATTGCTCACTGAGGAGCTCGCTTAAGTAATGAGCTCAGCGAGCAACACAGTTTCCTAAAAATAAAAAATAAGGTTGTGGGGTGTATGGGAACCTCATAGTAATGTCTAATAAGACTAGTATGATATGTCTAAGCTAGGTTTAATTATTCCGCAAAGTTATTTGTTATAGTTATAGTTTGGTTATTTTAAATACGGTATTGATTTAAACAAAAACGTCCAATGTTTAAAAAGAAAAAGTTAAGCCATATTTTTAAATTAAATTGTTGTGATTGTAATATCATACGTAATAATAAAATACCATTACATAATAGGGTGTTACAGAGGGGCCATCGAAATAATGATCGACACGTTGAGCAAAAATGTATCAGCATCAAAATCACCATCCATGTTAGTATATGATAAATTACCAAATGGAATTAGACTTTCTTCTTCTTAATCCTCATCTCTTTCCATTTCCCTTGTCTTCTTCTTCTTCCCCATATGTGATATGACTTAAAAATGGTGGAGGTGTAGACGAGGAGACATATTTATCTTTATTACAAAAATACAATTCATTATTAATATTTAGTGGCTGAATTGGTAACAGAGACAGCTCGCTAGAAGTGATTTTTTCCCACAACTCAATGAATCTCCTCCGAGATAATCCAAAAATGCACCAATCATGTACACCATATATTTGTCAATGGCTACTTTTGCACCAATGTTCTCCCCACTTTTAGGGGGCAAGTCTAACTGTCTAGTGAGGAACAAATTGTTTGCCTTGTAGACCCAAATTCAAATGGATTCTCTCTTTAGCTTAATAGAAATGGTCGCATCTAATGAGCATCGCTGTTGTTTGACCTTCGAAAATGAAACCACAAAGACCTTGAAATTTTCTACTATTGTGGTAGACAAGCACAACAAAAGTTTGGGTATTTGAAGTAATATTTGGGAAGGTGTAACACCCTGTAGTACTCCGGTTGTTAACATACATGATATTTGGCATACACAGCGGAAGACTTTATTTTAGAAGAATAATAAAACCTTACAAAAATACGAGTAAACTTTTTTCAAAACCTTTTATGAAAACATTTCTAAAAACGTTCACGTGAGATACTGTGAAAGCGTAAATCTAAACATACATCTACTAATTAATCCCATGAGCCAGTATTAGTGGCCATTGACCATCAAGATATGACATCAAGTGTCATTCCTGACGGAGTCTTATGGTCAGCATAACGACTGTATTTCGGATAACTGGGGACATGGTCCCACACATACATTTAACCTGATTGATACTCTAATTTAAATAGATAGCTTGCAAGTCCCACACGGGCTGCAATCCCCTCAATGGGTCAATACAAATAATAAGGATCCATGCCCAAATTAAATGAATACATGCATCAAGTCTATATTAATTCAAAGTATAAAAGCATCAGTAAATAATCCATGACTCTAAGAATACAACCATGAGCCTAAATAAATACATACAATAATCTCCATAAAATAATTAAGCATGTTAACAAGTCTACATGCCAACATCAAATCTAAACATAATATAAAATCATCAGCTGCATCATCAACAACTCCAATGCGGGGCCTTGCCCCTAGAGGCATCATCACTGCTCTGGGTACCTGAAATGATGTCCCCAAACGGGGTGAGATAACAACATCTCAGTAAGCTCAAGGTTCATAGAGGATCCTCTAATCCCCTAAGTCCACTTCCTGCATGACAAGTCAGATATATATAAAGCATATAATACAAACATACAGCATAAACATAGCATCATCATATCATCTTTGTGTAACCCCAGGGTCAAAACCATAGACAGTTACACCTGTGTAACTTCCAGGGTCAAGCCATAGACAGTTACACCTATGTGACTTCCAGGGTCAAGCCATAGACAGTCAACACAACCTCTGTATGATACAACCCCTAGAGTCAAGTCATAGGTAGCCTACATACCATAATCATTGGTCAGGATCCTCATAACATATATTATCAGTGCATCATCATAACATCAAGATCATATAACATCTATATGAATGTGAATGAATGCACATATGCATCATACCATATACTCTCATACAATATAACTATAATGCTCACCATCATGGTGGGGCCACAAGAGAGAGGAGTCAACTGGAACTAGGAGCTTACCTTAGGGAGCTTAGCACAAGCCCAACCTCCAATATAATACGTATGCTCTAACTCAATTCTCAAGTGTACGGCTCTCTAGGCACACTTAGAGTAGGAACCATTCACATCATTAATTACATATTAATTAATCAAGTCATATTCACGACTTAATCATTTAATGATTCCATTTTCATACTCATATGCCAATAATATGTCCATTACAAGTCTAGACCAATTATTACTTATTACATATTTTAGTGCATTATTACAAGCCACCTTAATCTTCAATTACTTACATAGCTTAGAATCACATGCAAGGCTCACTTAGGTAACTTAGATTATTTTCAACTCATCCAAACCATATATATGATTATTATAAGTTACTAAGGTTTTCCCTAAGCCCACTTAGCTTAAATATCACTTTTACGGTTTTTCCATAACTTTACATGCTTCTGTTTTCCAGTCACTGAGCGCAACTCACTTGTTATAAAAATATATTATTTTAGTATGTTAATCTAGACTCAATTACCTTTCCAACAAGGTATCACATGCCTCATTTAGAGTTTCCTAGCTCTGGTTATCATCATTAGAAATTGGACAAACAAAGTTGTTTGCCAACTCCGAACAGAGCCCTAAACATCCTTTACCATTTCTGCGATTTTGGAAACTCTACTAAACCAATTGCTCTAAAATTTTTATGCAGACAACTAGACATATTTAGCTTTAGTTATACATATTATGAGCCTAATTTGAGTAAGAATTAAGGGAGAAACAATTCGTGGAAGTTGCAGCCATGTAAGCCCCTGAACATGGCCTCCCTATGGAGTCCTCACTCAAACGAACATACAGAATGGAATACATCTTCAATTGATACCAAATTTTGACACCACATAGCTAATATCTCAAGATTCAATTTGATATAAGTAAAACATCTATATGGCCTCTGTGGAGGGAGATATGATCTCCCCAATTTCGCCTAAAAACTAGTTACTTAGCCTTAAATGTGTTTACGTAACAAACCTTAATTACTTTTGATTATAAATCATAATTCACATTAATTCTTGGATTTTTCTATTATTAAGTCACATTATGAAATCTCCTTAGTCCCATTATGTTATGATATTTAAATTTTAATAATTACTTAATTAGTGTACTGATGTGCCTTCAGCACATGGGTAAATTCAAAAAAGAGAAAGATTATGGGTTAATTCTCAGTAAAAAGGCAACGTTTAGTGTTGCTTTGCTTAAATTCCAATTTCAGAATTGTTCAATTGATTTTATGCTTAACTTGTAGGAAAAGCAAACAAATCTGGAGCAAAATGAGGATTTGCCAAAGTAAAGACCCGCGCTCACAACATGGATGTCACGCTGATAGCGTGAAGAACCAGAGGCTTCCACGCTGATAGCGTGAAAAATTATCCTTCTTCCCACGCCCACAGCGTGGATCTGACGCTGAGAGCGTCAGCGTGCGATACTGCAACTCTGTTTTGTCCAAAAGGGTAAATTTGGAAGACCTAAAAGAGTATTATAAAAAGGAGGCTCAGCACATAATTAGGTATCTAGACCGAAGGAGACCGTCATGCTGAAGGAGAAGAGCTTCGGAGAAAGATTCTTGATCATCTTTCATTCTTTCATCTTTCATTCTTTCATCCCATTGAATATTGAATATTGATTTATTAGCCATGAATATGGTTGGCTAAGTTATTTTTATTGTAGTTAGGGTCACAAACCCTATGTGAACCCTTGTTATGCGGATTGATTTATAATTGCTCGTTTATATAATTATCTTTATCTCTACTCTGTTCGTATTTTATATTTTCTTTATTAGAATTGATCACTCTAATAGTTGATAATAGTCTGAGGGTTAGAACCCTAGATAGGGATATTGGGGTTTTCATCTTGAAAGGGGGTAGGATAACGGTTCGTATGCATGCTAGGAATAGATGTGTATTGAATTGCGGATGCCTAAATTATAGAGTTCATCGCTTAATTTTCGTGAGGGGTTGTTAAGAGATTAGGATTCCAATTGAGATTAAAGGGTTAAATTTCCAAGTGATTGAGATTTAACTAATTATTTTAGATAATAATTTATCCGAGTAATTTTATAAATGAATATTGTAAATAAATCCAAAGTAAGAAGTGTGGATTATAAGGTGAGTGCGCTCTAGCTACAATGTTTTTCTCATATTTTGAAAACATCTATTCTTATTTTATTGTTCTTTTCTTAACATAAAAATTACAAAAACAAGTCCTTATTTTCAGTTCTCGATTTCAAACCAATCGACAATATTTGTCACAACCTTTCAACTCCTCCATTCTTAAAAGGAACAATTAATTGATATTCGACCCAATCCCTGTGGAGACGATACTTTACTTATCATTATATTACTTGTGTGATCGGTATACTTGCCGGAGAGCATCATGTACCTAAACCCTACTTTAGTCCAATTTTAGAGTTAAATGCTTAATTATTTTTGTTAATTAATTCCTACCCTTAATTAATCCCCTAATTCATCATCTCCTTAATTTTAACACCACTAAACCTTTATATACTTTATGGGACAGATTTGATGAGCTATTTTAATTAGGGTTTTTAACCATTATTAATCATGATTAGCGAGTTTTACTTAGAGTTAACCTACCTAGTTAATCTTTCTAATCATTTTTCCACACTTAACAACTTAAACACATTTTTTTGTCATCAAACCCTATCCTTCCTTGACTTGGCTGAATCATACATAGTCCATATTAGGGTTCATAGTCATCTTTTTACATGAACATCACTCAAAGGTCCAAAGGTGCCACCTTTAATCACCCAATCCATTATTCTATGGTTCAAAACACACCCACCCTTAAGGATCATCATCAAACCATGGCATTAAAAAATTTTAAACATTATTTCTCCAATACATAACAAAACCGTGGCACACACACAAGAAAAAGAGAGACTTTTTGGTTCATATTTCTCAAATGGAGGCTTACATCTTTAAGCTTCCTCCTTTATCTCAAGGCTCCACCTTTTTTCCACCAAGAACACACCTTTAGGCAAGAACAAACCTTCATGAACATGCTCCAGAACACAAGAAGAAAGATGATATTTTTCATGAAAAAATTCAATAGAACTTACCCAAAAATCAAAGGAACCAAGCAAGCAAGTGTGATTCTTCAAGAGGGCTTAAGAACACAACTCCATGGCCTTTACTCTTCACAAAACCGTGGCTGTTTGGGATGATAAGGGACATGAAATTTTGGATTCACACCATGAAAATGGTATGGTTGTGAAGAGGAGAGTGAGGGGAACAATCTTTATGAAGGGAGTTTGGTGGTTTGGAGAGATTTAGGTGAAGAAATCTTAGAGAGAAGTGAGAGAGTTTTCAAAATTTGAAATTTAGAGAGAGAAGGAGTGAAGGGGCTGCTGATCAGAAATGGAAGGGAAGGAGATGAGGGTGCCTTAATGAGGGGTGTCATGTCACTTAAGTGGCCTTCGTCCTTTAGTGAGACCCGGTATAATTTTTATCTGAACCGTCATCAAATTTTTACCCGAAAACCTCCAAGACTCTAAATTTAAGTACTTAACATTACTTTTGTCTACTTATCATGTTCATAACTTAAAAATTTGATTAGTAGATTATAAATCCACTAACAGTTATTTAATTGGACTGTAGTCTTTACTGGTGTTCTTAACTGTACCCGGATTTCATAATCTTCTTAACTTTAACATTTTTGGTCTAATTATGACTTGTTAGGCATATATTGGTCTTTATTTCCATTTTCTCATCTTTTCCCGTTTCAGAATTCTACTGGCTGCTGCTACATCAGTTCAAAATACCCGGCAGAAGTGATTTTTCAAAAATGCCTCAATATGTGTATCAATCTTCTTCAAATCATATCTTAGCCTCATTCATGATGTTTATATCATTAGATTAGCTCTCTAACTATAATTTGCTAACTTGGAGCTATTCTACTGACTATTACTGCGTCAGCAGTCAAAATTAACAGATGAAAATTTATCTGTGCAAAATACCCTCAATATGGGTATCAAAATTCTTAGAATTCCATCCTCATTCTATTTATGACCATAAAGTCCTCATTATAATCATCTGGCTTATGGAGATACACAGGTAGCCTACTCGCCTCAAAGAGGTAATTAGGGTTGTATCCAAAAAATCAAAAACAACACAAATGAACCACTGACATAATGATAGTTGTCATTCATATGGTTGAGACTCAAGTGCACATACAATTCATTGGTTGGATTGGACCGAATGGTGATTCAGTTTCTAGGTGGACCGGTTGTGTTAAAAATAATCACTTTTGTGGATTAATAAATAAAAAATTCTCGACTGGCCCCGCACTCGAGATTAGTCCTATAGCCGGATCAAATAGTCGAAACTTATGGGGATACACGGGTAACCTACTCGCCTCAAAGAGGTAATTAGGGTTGTATCCAAAAAATAGAAAATCAAAATGATTACTTCATTAAACCTATATTTAAGACACCATTCTCTAGAAAAATAAGGGGGAAAATAAAAATCTAAAAAACCAAAAAATAAAAATAAAAAATTAAACTAGCTACTAAAAATGTAAAAGAAAAAAATAAATATAAAGTTGTCTTGCACACATTGTTGACATGTGCAAAATGATATTTGATATGACCACTTGACGTCTTGCAATTCAGGATTGTCTTGCACATATTGATATGTGCACTATGATATTCCATGTCGCACATTGCAAGACGTTACATGAAATATCGCTTTAACTATAGAAAAATTGTTGATTGTGCCCAATTTAAAGAAGGGCATTTCGACATTCTAGTGTAGAAGATGTTCATTGTCGGCGGGATGTTATTCCATTCCAGGTAGAACATTTGTTGGTGGATTGTTTGTTCCTCGATTTTTGGATAGTTTGACATTGAAGAAGGAAGTGGTCCTTATCACAGGTGTCAAGGTTGACCTTCTCGGTAATTGAGATTCTCTAATTGCTCTCAAAGGTTTCGATATAGGAGAAAATTTTCAATTGTCCAGCACCACTAACCATTGGGTGGTTCCTTTGGAAAATTTGGGACATAGATGGAAATATATGAAAGAAAGAAGTAAAGTGAAAGTAATTTTTCACATTCCCACAAAGGGACCACTGGAAATTTTTTCGCAAGATAGACAAAAATTAGTGCCGCAAGATATTGATCTTTTGGCTCAAAAAGGATGAGAAGTTGTTGAAGCTATAAATGGGGTTAACCTCATCGTCAATCATTTTGTTCCATAAATCAATAAATGTCACCATTAATGCATCATTAATTCCTAGCCTAACATAATCAACCCTGTTTTTCTTGTTATTTTTTCCACTCTTAATTAAGAAAAGAATAGGATTAGCCATAAATGTTAACAACACCCCTCGATAAATATTGTTTTTACAGGAATGTAGCCCGACCCTTTCTCAAATTCAACGTTATAACACCTCATATTTCGTAAACGTATTATTATACATGAAAATGTGGATTAAAGGGGAAGGATTAGTGAAAATCCTGAAATTAGGGCCAAAATATGTAAAAGGGGCAAAATGGTAATTTACCAAACATGTAACCCTAGGTAAGAAAAATTGAGGAGAAGACCTCAAATGGTAAAAATAATGTCGAAAATGGACTCATGACAACAAATCGAGTGGATAGGCAAGTTTCAGAAAATTTGATGAATAGTGATTTTTTCGGTATAAAATACTGCGGTATAATTGTACCGATAAGCGCAAAAATATGACGTGAACGAGAAAAAATACGTAGGTTATAAATTTGTGGATTAAATTGGGTGATTTAATAAAGTTAAGTGACATGTGGAACCCACTTAAGTGACTTAAGTGGATAAAGTGACTTGAAATCTGATTTTTCTCCCATTTTCTCTCTCCTCCTTCTCCTTCTTCCCGTGGAAGTCTTGGCCATTGTTGTGGTTTGAGCTCTTTGAACTACAACTCCCTTTTCTAGCCGTTTTTGAGATAAACTCTCAACTACAAAGTTGTTCCCCTTGTGGGGATCATTGTGGGAGGAGATATACCCCATTTACAGCCACGAAAATATTGGTCTTTTGGGAAAATTTGGGGACTTTTTGCTTTGAACCATTGGTTGGAGATCATTCCCTTGGACCATTGGAAGCTATTGGTGGTAAGTTTTCTCATTCTCATTGAATTTTTCATGAGATCATAAAATTAGTGAGGGTTTTGATGATGTGTGTTGAGTTATGGTAGTTAGGAGCATTAAATGGTTTGTCTCCTTTGGAATTAAATGCTTAGAATGATAAACGATGATGATTGATGCAATAAAATTTATGGTGATTTGTAAAATTGTAACTTAGTGAAATTTTGAGTTGAATTTCAATACTTTATGATTTGGGATGATGGTATGATTGAATAATTGGGTTGTGGAACATTGGTATGAATTAATCATAGGATTATATAATGAGTATAAGTGTTGAATTGGATTAAAAACCTTGGAGTGTGATTCCTTGAAGAATTCGACCTATTAAAGTCATGAATGGTTTGGTGAGGTAAAAATGATATAATTGATGTTGTATGATTGTGGATGGTGTTTATATGGATGGTAGGTTGGTGTGATGTTGTGGAATGGAAGGAAGAATTTGGTACATATATGTATGTGTGGGAACTTGACCTATAAGAATGATTAAGGAAAAATAAAGGCAAAATAGCCCTTTGGCCTAAGTGAATAGGTTTGGGGAATCAGTAATATGAAAGTGAATTGATTTCATTGAAATTGTATTGATGATCATTGTTGTTTGATCATATACTCTCACGGACGCAATAGAAATGGAGTAAGCTTGGAGCTTACGTGGAAGAGCAATATTTGCGGAGTTGAGGTAAACCTTTAGAACTTGAGTTTAATCCCTTGTGTGCTCCACCACACCTAGTGAAAGGTTGTGGTCGGATTTTGTTCTTTTGACATTGTGTGATTATGTATGTTCATGCATTGTTGCTTGAATTGTGTGATATATTTGTGATCTCTGGCCAGTAGATGTGTGTGGTTTGGACTTCCGCTGGAGATATCCTTTGGAGATTTCGGTCGGATTTTGCCGTGGGGCCGACTCTGGGAGCGGCACCAGGATGATCCAAACGTGGGACTTTCGCTGGATAGGGCTCATGAGGAGTTCTAGTTGGGTTTTTCCATGGGGTCGTCTCATCCATGGGAGAGGCACCAGGAAGCTTCCCGGGAGTTATATGATGGGGTCCTTGAACGGAATTCTTATGTGGATGTTCTTGGATTTGTGCCCAGTTGTTTGGTGATTTTGTATGTTATGCATTTTACATGATGTTATTGGTTGCACATTGAGTGAGTCATGAGGTGGAGTGATCCTCTAGTACCCTTGGTTTATTAAGATATATTTGTATATCTCACCCGCGTTTGGGGACATCATTTCAGGTTATGGTGAGCATGGAGGACCATCGGGCAAGAGGCCTGCTTAGAGGAGTTTGAGCATGATGTGCATACGGAGGGCATGGCATTTTGGAGGAGTATTATTTGATGCACATAGCATTACATTTAGTGTTTTGGACTTAGATCATGAACATATTGCATGTTATTATTGCCATGCTTTTGGGTGTTCATGACTAGATTCTAAGTCTATGTAGTTGTCGTACATTGATGTCTATAATTTGTATTGATATTTTGAGTGAGCATGGGACTTGTCCATGGCCACATATTTGGTGCTTAAAGGCATTTGGAGACATTGTGTTGTAAATAGACCATTTGATGTTTAAAATGGTTATGGTATTGGGAACCATTGTAATAGACACATTGGATAATGAACATGCATGATGGAAAGGCCTGGAGCCTACATTAGTCTTTGTGTGAGTAGTATATGTAGTAGTAAAGTGTCAAGGGTAGGAAACATAACCCATTTTGTGTTTTAAAAGCTGTCAACTGCCATTTTTACAGAAGGGTAATCGATTACTTTTCATTGGTAATCGATTACCTGAAACAGAGGACGCAAAAATTGAGCCACTATGATCAAGGTAATCGATTACCTTTCTTTGGTAATCGGTTACCTAGTTCAGTAATCGATTACCTACATCAAGGTAATCGATTACCCAAAATAGGAAAGCCCAAATTGAGCTATTGCCTCATTCTGGAATTCTGGTAATCGATTACCTCAAGAAGGGTAATCGATTACCACAGTGTAAATTTTGAAAATAAGCGTTTTTATAACCTAAAGTTAATGGTATTGCTTGGAGGGGTTATAATAAATAAGTTTTAATGCTTTCATAGTTTTTTGCACTTACAATTACGGTGTTGTTTTTAATTGTTTACGGAATTGGTTATTGTTTAAAGTTAATGATGTAATAAAAGAAAAAGTTTACCCGTAATTTAATTAACTCAATGATTGTGATTGTAACTGCGCTTAATACCATATGCAATGATAATATTACCGGTACGTAACAGGCTGTTACAAACGTCACAATAATATTTTTACACTAAAAAGCATGTAATAGCACTTTGCACACTTTCCATGTCCACATGTGCTATACAATCCATATCAATGTTATGAAAGTCGGATCGATCATCAACTCAGTTGGGTACCGATTCAAGGGGTTATTGATCCAACTGGTGGGTCACATGTTGAACCACTTGATTTGAATTTATATAAAAGTATATATTAGTAGTAAAACAACACAAATGAACCACTGACATAATGATAGTTGTCACTCATATGGTTGAGACTCAAGTGCACATACGATTCATTGGTTTGATTGGACTGAATGGTGATCTGGTTTCTAGGTGGACCGTTTGTGTTAAAAATGATACGGGGGAGCCCAAAATCTTTTGCAAGGGATACATCCACCAATGGGCCCAAATGATAAACCACAATAAGTGGGTTGACACAACATCTCAACCCAAAACCTTAAGGCTCAAGTTGTATGAGTCTTTTTTGCACTTATATGGTACTCACTTGGAACATTTCTAATCGATGTGGAACATCATTACTATGCACACTTGATTATTTCTAACATCCTCCCCTCAAGTGTGAGGCCCAACATCATGCTCCCCCAACTTCTGCGAAAGTCTTTTCTCTTTAAGTATTGGAGTCACACTAGCCTTCTGCAGAGGCTTATTCAAGTTCATCACCATCTCCATATACTTGGACCTAGCCAAACATTTGACTCTAATACCACTGTTGAGAATGGTATGGGGAGCGCAAAACCCTTTGCAAAGAATTTTTTCACCAATGGGTCAAATGACAAACAACAATAAGTGAGTTGACACCACATTTCAACCCAAAACCTTAAGGATCAAATTGTATTGGTTTTTTTTGCACTTATATGATACTCACTTGGAACATTTCTAATCAATGTAGAACTTCATCACTACTAGGGGTGTAAATGGACTAGGTCGGCACTCCGTTCTAGAACCGGTTTGTTATCATTACTTTATGACATTAAGCGCAATTACAATCACATTGGTTCAATTAAAAATACGGAGAAATTTTTCTTTTTAAAACGTTGCTCATTTCTTTTATTAACAAGACCGTAATTTAATCTACCAATTTCGTGATTATAACCGTGTGAAGTTGCAGAATAACTAAAACTATGCTTACATCATTTACTATCTTTATTAGACCTAATTAGATGGTCCTTATTTCTTATTTTAAGAGATAATTGTTTTTTCCTAAAACAGGGGTTGGGAGCTTAACCCCCCCTTACTAGGCGCTTAAGCCCCCTCGTGTAGATAATTTTTAAGTTTCTGTTCAAAGAGAATTTTTAAGCCCCCTGAGCGCACTTAAGCATTCATTTTGGGCGCTTAAGCCTCCTGAGGCAGAGAATTTCTCCATGCACAAGTGCACCAGGGCGCTTAAGCGCCGGCCTACGGCCTCGTCTATATTAGACCAGGCTTGGTCTATTACAATAGTCAAATAGAACAACTCTAAGCTTGGCCTATTACAAATAGTCAAATAGAACAGGCATAGGCTTTTAAAAAAACCTATTTAGAAAACAGGTCATAGGCTTTTTTTGTACATGTTGGGCCTATAAGCCTACAATCCGGCCTATATCATATTATTTATTTTAAATAAAATAAATAAAATTATTATTTTAATAATTTTGAATAATAATGTAATATTATTTTAGTTATTTTTTTAATTATTGAAAGTTTAATAGGACTTAAACATGCCTATGCCAAGATTTTTATTTTTTAAATATTGATCAGATCAGACTTATAATTTGAGCCTACACATGCTAATAGGTCAGGCAAGGCCTAAGTTTTTTTTTTGTTATAGGTCTGGTCTATTTAAATCAAAGTCTAGCCTAGCTTATTTACAGCCCTAATCACTACTCACAGTTGATTATTTCTAACAAGTTAGACCAACTAGTCCGGTCCGATTTTCATATTGGTCCATATTACTATTTTGCTGTTTTTTATATTTTTTGGTATTTTTTTTTACAGAAATGGTTTTTTAGTGCTTCTTTTACTTGCAATAACATTTTCTTAATCAATTTCTTTCTGGTGTGCGCTTATATCCTTTTCCTCCATTTCTTTTACATCTCTCCACTTCATCTGTAGCAAGTAGCAAGTAGCAACTAGCAAGCTGCCAAAAGGACTTATACAATCCATTTCCCCCCTTTCCTACTTAACTCAATTAAATAAATACCATTTCTGGTGAAAGGGCCTTAACTCTTCATTGCTTCTGTGCTCCTTTCTTCTTCTGGCTTCATGCATAACTTCCTACTTCAAAGGGGAAGCTTCTCATTTGACTCTTACTTTATCTGCTTTACTATTTGATTTGCTGGCACCCTCTGCTTCACAGGTTTCCTTCTCACTTTATGAATGACAAGTTTCACTTCACTTTTCATGCCTTCTAGTTCCATCACCATGTACATCATTTTCTCACCCCTTATTGAATCCTTATGATATTTCCTCATTTTCCAGGAGTTGAAAAAATGGGATAAAGTGGTTTGTTCTCTGTGTAGAGTTTGGTAGAGAAAGATAACATTTTTAGTCCTTTATAATGCCAGTTCCACTTGCTCCCTACCCGACACCACCAGCTCCATATACACCACCAGCAAATGGTATCTTGCTTAGTCTGTGCTTGATTTCCTCTTTATTGATGTCTGCTCAGTGTTTGGTCGCCAATAAATCTTAGCATCATCCCATTGGTGATGGAATGATTGGAGATTTGAATATTTATTTCTTTTCCATCATTAGGAAGAAATCTAATTTCCAAGTTTAATAATGATGCTGTAGAGAACAAGTTATTTTTTTAAAGAACAAGGCATTTGATAGAGTGAGGAATATAAAATTGAAATACAAAAGTTGCCAAGTAGAGAGAAAAAAAAAAACAATTCCATGTTCCCATTACCTAATGGGAGAAATGATGGATTGGATATGAAGATTTGTTCAGTGATTTGAGATAGCTGTTGATATACCTTTTTAAGTGAAGTTCTCTAATATAGTCCAATTTCTTACCTGGTATGGCTTACCATTTGAAACTTGAACCTGTATTTAGGATAGGTTGAATGCTAGAACCTTTAGCATTTGGTCCTTTATTTGATACTTAAAATTATTTTATGCTGAAACCTTCCCTGGCTGCCAGGTGCACAGAGTCAACTTGTCTGTTCTGGGTGTAGAAACCTTCTAGTCTATCCAGTTGGAGCAACCTCTGTGTGCTGTGCTGTTTGCAATGCAGTCACAGCAGTGCCACCTCCTGGTATGATGAAATTCTCCATCACTATGTCTCTATTCTCTATATAACTCCTGGTCTGTAGGTTACTTGAATGTTCAATTTGCTACCTATACCACTCTTTTCAATCAACTGAACATGAGGCAGCTAAATCACAAGCATTTATGTGTTACACAGGCACAGAAATGGCCCAGTTAATTTGTGGAGGCTGCCATACTTTACTCATGTACATCCGTGGAGCTACAAGTGTACAATGCTCTTGTTGTCACACTGTCAATCTAGCTTTGGAAGGTATTGAACTATTAATGAGCTCATGAGCTTTAAAAAATTGTATACGTGCAAGCATATATATATATATATGCACAGACTTTAAGGCATGTTTCTTTTGTGAGCTAAATCATTATGATTTTGAGTCCCTACTTTGTTTGTGAGCATCAAATGCGCATTTTGACAGCAAATCAGGTGGCACATGTTAACTGTGGGAGCTGCAGGATGCTACTCATGTACCAATATGGAGCAAGATCCGTGAAATGTGCAGTTTGCAATTTTGTAACATCAGTTGGGGTCAGTATAATCTCATGTTCCTTACTATGTGGATTTGTTTTGATTGTCTTGATTCCCAACCTTATTGTGAAAGATCCCTAGAACTGTATGTATAAATAATCAGAAAAGTACATCCCTTTCCTTCTTTTTGTTTTGGAAGGATAGAGATAGAAAATATAACTTTTAATCATTAGCAAATACGATCAAGTTTTCTTAGTTAATAAATAGAAGGAATGAAAAGAGAGGGAATTTATCTTATGTGGGAATGTTTTAATATGGGTGAGCAAAAATTAGAATTACAGAAAAAATTTGATATAAGCAATGATATAACACTGGTGTTACTGAATGATGCAGGCCTCAGCAAGCACCATTGAGCAGAAGTTCAGCACCTAAATCATACTATAGCATGGTCATTACAGACTCTACAGCCTTGGTTTTGCTAGTTACATATCATCCTTAAGGAATAAAGAGTGCAAATCAGATTGGAGATGGAAATCTCTTCACATGTATAGAGTTATTTTTCCCTTGCGTGATTTAATTCAATGTTTTTGTTAGTTGGGTGTACGAATATCTATTTATGATAAGATTCCTTGTTCTGAGTGCTTTGAAAATTCACATCATCTTTAGACAAGGTTTATTTTCTATTGTAATGTAACATCAGATTGGAGAGGGAACTCTCTTCACATGTATAGAGTTATTCTTCCCTTGCGTGATTTAATTAAATGTTTATGTTAGTTGGGTGTACGGATAACTATTTATGATAAGATTCCTGATTCTGAGTTCTTTGAAAATTCACATCTTTAGATAAGGTAAGGTTTATTTTCTATTGTAGATAATTTGTATATCAGAAATAATATATGCAAAGAAAAAATAATTCATGTAACCCTCACAATCACTAAATTAGTGGTTGGGAATTTTTCGACAGGGTTTAAAGCAATAGATTAAAAAATATCAACTACTCATTTAGTGATTGTGACTAGTGAGGCTCATGTGAGTTACTTTTACGAGCATATATCATTTTTGGAAATTATTAATTTTATGTCAAATAAGATAGGTATTTTATGTGGGTGAAACAAAGTTGTGGGGCTCATAATTTAAAAAAAAATAAAATATGGGCACAAGATTTCATGTGTGCAACATAAGAATATTATTATGTGACAGAAGACAACTAATTTCCATCATTTTTAATATGGAAAAACATTTTCTCATTTTGTTGGAGACATCTTATCTTATGTTATATAGATAAATATGTGGAATCCACCTTTTATAAAAATAAAAAAATAAAAAACTAAAGAGTAAATACCCTTTTGGGTCCCTAATAAAAAACACGGTCCCCACTTTAGTCCTTTACAAAAAAAATTAGTCAGTTAGTCCCTAATAAATTCAAAGTGGACCCATTTTAGTCCTTTTGAGAGACTAATATGAGTCTTTTTTAAAATTATGAGGGACCACAATTTCAACTAAATGGGTCCATTTTGAATTTGTTAGGGACCAACTCACTAATTTTTTTTGTAAGGGACTAAAGTGGGGACCATGTTTTTTGTTTGGAACCAAAAATGATAGTTACTCCGAACTAAAACTAAAGGGACCCACATATCATCTCTATGACATGAGACAAGATGTTTCCAACTACATGATATTAATAAATCTTTTTTTACATATGGATAGGGTTATAATTACAAAATTTTTATTTACAAATTAGATGATGTACTTTCGAAAGTACAGTAGGCTATACTATGTATTTTCGGGAGTACATAATGTAATTTATAAAAAAAAATTGTAAATATATATATATATATATATACTTACAGTAGTGTAAAATGATATTGACCCTATATATATATATATATATATATATATATATATATATATATATATATATATATATATATAGGTCGGGATCATTTTACACCAGTGTAAGTTACACACTTAATCTTGTCTGTTGATCTCACTTATATTTACGGGCTCTAATTTTTTACCAATGTGAATCATTGGAAACAAGTGGGTTAATGGTTAAAATTAAGTGTAAGACTTCTAACTCTTAAGAATATCCTACCCCTATATATATATATATAGTATCCGTTTACAATTTTTTTTTGCAAATTACACTAAGTATGATCGGTTATACTCTCGTGATTAAAGTATGACCGGTCATACTTATCATAATTTATAAGAATTTGTAAACAAAAAATTTATAAGTATAACCTCCCGTATATATATATATATATATATAATTTCTTTCATATAGTTTGTGCCTTCTTGAGACAGAAAAAGGTCCAAGTACGGCCACAAAAAGTAAGCAGTCAATTTGAAACATTAGATGGGTTGATTCAACAAGATAACATCTGGGTCCAAAACTTTTATAGATATTTCAGCATGAGATTGCGGTGAGAATTGTTCGGCAAGAGAGCGTTTATTCTATGGTTTCCGATTGCTGATTTCGACTTGGAAGACTAATTTCACAAGTTTCAAGAATTGGATATACCATACCTTGTCAAAATCTGAATAGGAGTAAGTTCTTGGCTAACTGAAACGCATAAAAAAAATTGCTAAATTAAAAATTGGGATTTATTAAAAGAATAATTCTCCGATTTTCAATTTATAACAAGATAATAAAATTCAACTTATACTATAAAGGTCTTAAAGTAATTTTTTTATAGACTAATTATAAATTTATTTAAAACTCAAAATCCTAAAAAATAAATATAATGATAATTATTTTCTAAAAATAAATAAATAAATACAATTAAATCTTTCCAAACACGTTTCAAATCTTAGATGTCAAATCATTTCAAATTTGTTGCTTTCTTTTTCTTACCAATCAAAGGGGTAGATATTGTAACAACCAACTAGGGTTATTACCAATGTTACTACCAATCAATTTCACTGTTAGATCAATTATATGAATCAAATGGTTATATTTATTTTCATCTTTATACGGTTATGATTCCACATATTTAATGTGAAAGTATTAAATATGGAAAATCATAATCATACAAAGGTGAAAATAAATATAAAGTATTAAATATGATGAACCATAACCATACAAAGATAAAAATAAATATAATCGTTGGATCAACATAATCGATATAACGATGAAATTGATTGGTACTGACATTGGTAGTAATCTTAATTGATTGTTACAATATCATTTCCCAAACAAATCATAATCATATCTTTTGCTTCATTTAAACTTAGATTTAATCGTAATTTATTATATTTCAAATTCAAATTGATTCTTCTCTTAACGTGCAACCCATATTTATTGGACATAATTCTAATTGACTCTAAATTTCTTGAATCAATAATTGGGTCAACTGATATATTATTTTATTTTATTTTTTGGATTTAACTAATAGGTGATAACTTTTGTGGATGGTATTTGTGATTAGAAATTGGGTCTGGATATGCCAGGAATTTAAATAAAAAGAGGGTAAGGTCAATAAAACACAAAAATTGTGGTTTTGATATTTGCAGTGAACTCATTCTTCCAGTCAGTACATATAAAGTTGCATTTGCAGAATACAAATAAAGGACCAATTGCTAAAGGTTATTTTGATAAATTGGATGGGCTTTTTTTCTTCAAAAGTTGCTTTTTTTAGGGAAAAAAACCATTTCTTACTTTAAGTTTGTATGGATATCTGCTTTTAAAAAAAGTAGAAGTTACACAAAAAGTCAAAAACTTACTTTTTTTAGAAGCTAAAACTTTTAGCTTCTAAAAAAAGCAGAAGTCAAAAGCCAAATATTTTTTAAAAAAACTAAATATTTTTATAAAAATAGCTTTAATTTTTATAAAAGGAAAAACTTCAAAAAAAACCTATGATTTTTCTTAATTATCACTTACTCCTTAATAAATTTTTTGAATCATTTACATTTTTATTTAGATTTTTTTTATCACTTACCCCCTGACTTAAAGTTTTTCCCCTAAGTTAGAGGCGTAAATGATAAAGAAACTTTAAGTCAAGGGGTAAATGATTCAAAATTTTGAGAAAGGGATAAATGATTATAAAGAAAGTTATTGGGAATTTTTGAAATTTTTCCTTTATAAAAAACACTTTTAAAATAAATAAAAAAAGAAAAGAAAGATAAAGATTACTTTTTTTTAAAGCCCAAACAAACGGGCTCACTGCGGCAACAGCAACATCTTTTCTGAATCACACAACATGAGCAACCTTTTTGGTGGTTTAACACAATTAATGTCCTTTTCAACCCCTACTTCTGTCTTCCACTTGAAGCACTAGGAGGTAACAAAGTTCAATCATAGTGAATGAATGATCTGGACATCTCCTCTTACATTTCCAATCCTGACCCTGTGATGTTGCCCCATGTTCCAACAGCCTTGTTTATGTCAGTCATACGATTATTAGCACTACAGAGAATATTTCGGTTCAATCATTTTCTAAATGTCACGTTCAATTGCAAATTACTCCTTCGTGAGAACGAGGTGACGATCATTTCCAGTCAAAGATATTTGGCTGTTTCTGTCCCTTGAATTCTTTCCTTTCCGTAACTTGCCACTAATGGAATAAAAGCAAGCAATAATATCATGATAAATGGCTATGGCAGCTTGCAGTAAGGCATTATGCACTGAATTAGATATTAGAGATTGCTTGTCTCTGTCACTGTGGACTGAAGCATTTTGCAAAGAAAATGTTATTTATACGGTGAAGTTTCTCTTTCTCTTCCTATTTTATTCATCGATATCAACGGTGCGTATTCTCCTATATAAATTACGTGAATTCAAGTTATGTGATGTTCTGGCCAGTCCAATTGACTGGCCTAATATGACCGACCCAATACCAGAGGGCTCATACTACATGTGTTGCACCAACCTAGTAGCATCGGTGCTAACATTCCAACACCCTCTTTTGTAGACTTTCCAACGTCAGATATCAAAATGTCTTACTTGAGATATCCTTCCCTCCCCTTTCTCTGCATAGACTCCAAAATGTCCCCCTTTTTATGACTTCCTCTGCACAACAGTCGCTGCAGTGCTGACAACGGCATCAAAACGTCATGTCCAACCAAGGCAGGCTACTATGGCTCTTCCCCCATAATATTTGACTTTGCTCACTCCCCCACTTGGATGGAACCGACTCTAACTATAAATATCCCCTCCTTCATCACCATGCACACACAATAACATTACTTTCATGGGCTGTTACTTTGCCAACTTGAAAAGCTATTGTAGGCATTTAACACCACCCTCATTGTTGTTCATTGCACCTAGGACTACCCTACATAGCCTTGGTCTATACCATTATTGTCAAGGGAACCCCTATAGTGATTACTACACCCCTTGGGGAGACATATATGGCTATCTCATCTAACTAACAGTTCATGTGCAAACATTACTAATAAAATAAGTCTGAGCCTTGGCGGAATCCACAATTACCAAATTGCTAGCAAACAACCAATATCACACTGGACTAAAACGCCTCCAATCTTGATTATTAAGATTAGCTTCTTCATAAAATTGCTTCACCAATACCAACTTGTTGAGTAACAAATAAATAAAATTAAATAAATCACTTCCTTTACCTAATTCACTTAGTTACCAATCTGTCAACTTCTCATGCATGAAAACCCCTTCACATACAAGACTTGTGGGACCGAGGAGTCTACTACTTTACATTTCACCATCTTGTTCCCGAGTGATTCTGTATTAATCAAGCACTGGGCCACAATGGTATATTCTCTTGATCCTGCATTATCTCATAAACATTATGCAACTAGGGCAATTGTTTGCTTCTTAAGCTGGACCAAAGCAAATATTTGATATTTCTATCATGGAGCCCAACTGAATCAAAGAAAAGATTGTCATTCGAAACTTCTTTATCCATGTATTCATCTCTATTCCAAAATGACAAAACCAAGTTACATGTTATCTCTTGATGCTGCATTATCTTACCTATTTTATGCAAACAGGGCAGTTGTTTTCTTCTTCAGCTGGTCCATGACCACACTACATATTTACATCATGGAGCCCAATTGAATAGTTTAATAATGTTTATAGGGATAGGTTATTCTACCTATTATTTTTTCCGCCTACCTTTGTCTACCACTCTAAAATACCGTTAAATTAGAATCGTAAGAGGAGAGAGAAAGATAAAGATTTGTTAAGATTCTAATCTAACGGTATTTTAAAATGGTAAGCAAAAGTAAGCAGAAAAAAAAAAAAAGATAAATAGAATAACATATCCCATGTTTCTATCTGTATTCGAAATCGCAAAACTACATTAAGAAATAAAAACATAGTTCTAATTGGCATATTCAATCCCATTTCTCATGTAGTTCCCATATCCTAAAAAAAATGTTATTTTTTGCTTTTGTATTTCCCAGCAATGTTATTTGATACGAAAGCTTTGATTAAAAAAAAAATTGTTACGAATAAACGAGAGAACAATAAGTACATTAGGATCTACAGCGGGGAAGGCGGCACAAGGCATTTTTATTTTTTTTTCCATTTTTCAATTTTATTTTTATTTTTATTTTTTTTGAGCTCACTGCCAGATTGAGTCATTTTGAACTCGACTCGATTTAATATAGGCAAGAAAATTACCTACATCTTTAATTCTATAAGTATAGTTTTGGGGGCATATATAGCATGGGGCTTTACTTGGAATTTGCACATAGTATAGTATATATAGGGTAAAAAATAAACACGACACAGTAAAGAAATGTAAAAGAAGGGTAAACACAAAATTGGCATTGTTTGCTCTACTGAGTATCAAATTTTCTACATTGCTTACTCGTCACCCATTGCCAACTCCAAGGCATAGTCATCTCTCTCCTGTTAACAATTTTCGTGTTAAAAGTCACATAACCAAAGAAAAAAAAGCTACCTCGTTAAAAAAAGAAAAGAGTTAGAGACAGTAGAACCCACCACTGGTCCTCGGGCAAAATAACGTCCAAATTGAAGCCAATATACCTGTATGCACCAAGGATTTATTACATTCGTAACCAAAATTCAGTAACGAATGATAATAACAAAAATGATGACAATTTGATTTAGACTCAAAAGCACTTTATAAGAGCAGCAAAGTTCACAGATTAAAAGATAGAGAATGAGAAGCAAAAAAAAAAAAAAAACGAAGGAATAGAAACACTAAGCAATAGGATATTAGATTGATGGTGTTATAATGACGTCATACAAAATTATACTCCAAAGGCCATGTTTATACTAATAATTATGTTAAGTACTAGTAAGTACATAGCCCGCACCTACAAATACAATAAGACTACCAACACTAAATAAATAAGGAAATAAAAAAAAAGGGAAATAACTCCTGAAATTGCTTCTCAGTTTGATGACCAATTGATTTCCAAATATATTCTAAAGCTCATTTAAGATATTCTAAAGATACAATTAAGATATGTAGATATTCTAACACTCATTTGAGTTGAAGCTTGCTAAGCTATAAGCTTATTACAAAAGAAAATTTCAAAAAGAAAATAACAAAAAATATAAAGTCGACTTCATAAAACAGTTGGACAAACAATTCAGGGATGCTGAAGATGCATCTTTGCAAGAAAGATACAATTGAGATATTCTGAGATATTTTGTACATATTCTAACAAGATTAAAATAAAAGATATCTCCTAAAGTTGATCCTATTTGGCCTCTATTCAGGCAGTTATCATAAAGTGCAAGTCATGATTGTAGTCTAACTCATTACCTCATCTTCATCTTGAGTTTCTACCTCAACGTCAGAGGAAGGGAAGCCCACACAAAGAAGTGCATAACCCTGAATTGAAACAAAAAATCACACTTGAACAGCACAGCAATAAAAGAAGTGGAATTTGCAATAATAATAATAATAACTATTGTTATTATAATTGTTGAGATATATAAAACCATTAATGTAGCCTCACCCATCAGCTTAAGCTTTTGGGTTGAATTGGTTCTTTATATGGTATCAGAACCTCGTATCCCGGGTTCGATCACCGCCCTCCACTTTCTCTTGTGGAATTTCTTAGCATAGGTAGGTGGGTTTGTGCATTGTCCACCCTTCAAGCCCAGTGGACTCTCGTGTGAGGGGGCGTGTTGAGATATATAAAACCATTAATGTAGCCTCACCTATCAGCTTAAGCTTTTGGGTTGAATTGGTTCTTTACAATAATAATCATCATTATACATGTACTGTATGTTATGATCATAAACTCTAATTTCATATTGGACAAATGAACATTTTCCCCACAGTTATTCACTGCTATTAGTGGAAAAGGAATTATCATGAACCAAATATCCCCAAAACTTAAGTTCTTTGGTCAA
Organism: Gastrolobium bilobum; assembly: GCF_033153095.1. Lineage (NCBI taxonomy): Eukaryota > Viridiplantae > Streptophyta > Magnoliopsida > Fabales > Fabaceae > Gastrolobium > Gastrolobium bilobum. The sequence goes on along the minus strand of NW_026897255.1, from coordinate 193,824 downwards.
GACACATGAATAGTTTTATATTACATTTATAACCTATCTCCGGGAGCAAGAGCCCAAAACTCTAGACCACTTGATCATAGAAGCTCTGATATCATGTCATGAATCAACGATCCCAAGAACTTAAGTTGTTTGTTGAAGACACATGAATGGTTTTATATTACATTTCTAGCAAGAATGATTATAGCAAATAGCATCAAACTAACCATGAACTTGATGTTAGAAATATAATATAAATTAAAATTATTCATTTGCCTTCACCTAACAGCTTAAATTTTTGGGAGAGTTGGTTGCATGATATGGCATCAAAGCCTCTATGATCAAGTGGTTGTCACTCTCATTCTTCTAATAAATATTGTGAAATTTCTCAGCACAGGTAGGTGAGTGTGTGTAATGTACAACTTGCAAGCAAAGACGCGGTAGAAAAATAAAGATTGTCAAGAAAGATTAATCTAGTTGTAAAAAATTGGTCAATGGAAATAAGAGGGGTTGAAGGCGTAAGGAAGCAGAGGCAGTAAATGAAGTTTTGGGGGGATTACAGTGAATCTAGAATATCTATATATTCTTTAGGAAGCCGCATTCAGAAACAATATACTTTCAGGGACCGTAAAGACAAACAACAAAAAAAGCCAAAAGTCAACAAGAAAAATGCAAAATGGATTGAAGAGGAGTCCTTAATGTTCGATCAATATTAGAAAAATGATAAAGGCAGGGTTGTGCAGTGCAAAAGTTGTAAGAGGAAAATATATTGCATACCCTGTTTAAATAGTTGGTATCCTCAATAGAAAGAGTATGATATAGCTTACTCATGTCCTATGTGTCGTGGTAATTATAATTGCAAAGCATGCTTGCGATCTGGTGACCTTATTAAAGAAATGAAGAAAGATGTGGAAATCAATAAAGATGAGGTGGGTATAGCTCCCCAATTATTTGTTGAAAGGACTTCTTCCATATTTAAGACAGTTGGATAAAGAATAAATGATTGAGAAGGAGATAGAAGCTCAAGAGACAAGTGACAACGGCAAAACATCAATATTTGATTACTATAGAAGTTGTACAAAATTCTCTTTTGATTGTTGTCTCATTTGTTGTCGTGAGCTTCGTAGTGGGCAGCTTTTAGGTGGTATGGATCCAATTGAGTTGGAGTTTGTCTTCCAAGGTCGTCATTATTCGCATGCCGAAGAAGAAAACAAAAAGGTTGAGGAAAGTGCATTACATGTTGATGTTAAGCATGAGACTCGTGAATGGTCAAGGTCTGGGTGGCATGCGGAAAGTGATGGTAGCAGTTCCTTATCCAAAAGTCAACGATGCATACGACCATAGTTTTCTTGAACTGAGACACATATTTCCTCCAAATTCTATTTGAGAGTTAGTATGTAATGCAGAAGAACTGGCAAAAGCATGTAAGCTTCAAACATGAACACCAGATATCAAGAGTCTCAATTGCATCTTGAAGCTTATATGTTTTTGTCAGTTCGTCTGCTTTACATACTAACTCTCAGATAGAATTTGGAGAAAATATGTTTCTCAGTTCAAGAAAACAATGGTCACATGCCATCATTAACTTTTGCATAAGGAATGCTACCATCGACCTTGACCATTTACGAATCTCACTATTAGCATCAACATGTAATGCATTTTCTTCTACCTTTTTATTTTCTATTTGGGCATGCAAATAACGACGACCTCAAAGGAAAAACTCCAACTCAATTGGAACTGCACCACTTAGAAGCTGCCCACTACAAAGCTCACAGCAACAGATGAGACAAAGATCAAAAGATCATTTTGTACAACTTATGTGGTAATCAAATATTGATGTTTTGCATATGTCACCTATCTCTTAATTTCAATCTCCTTCTGAATCATTAGTTCTTCATCCAACTGTCTTAAATATGGAAGAAGTCCTTTCAACAAATACTTAGGGAGCTCAACCCCCTCAAGTTTTAAGCTTGGTAGAAACACCAATGTTTGATTTGAGGTAATAATATCAATATGAGGAAGGAAGCTTCTCATGAAGATTCCATTGACAACTATTTATATTGTCCTAGGGCAGTAGATCCACAGCTTGAGGATTTAAGGCATTTTCAATGGCATTGGTACAAAAGGGAGCCTATTGTTAGCAATCTGGTTCAAGCTGGGAACCACTTGTCATGGGGTGTTCATTCCTTGACAGAACTAATACCAAGTAGAATTAATATTTGGATGTAAAGGCAATTGATTGCTTAGATTTGTGTGAGGGGAAGATTAATATCCATCAATTCTTTTCTGGGTATACAAATGGTCGTAAGGATTGGCTTAATTGGCCTCAGATATTGAAATTAAAGATTGGCCTCCTAATTTATTTTAAGAACGTATACCTCGTCACTGTTCAAGTTCATATCTTCCTTGCCCTATAAGGTATATAGGGACCCCACCAGAGGTGCTCTTAACCTTGCCATGAAGTTGCCCGATGGTTGTCTAATGCCTGACATGGGGCCAAAGACTTATATTGCTTATGAATTTGTTGAGGAGCTTGAGCATGGTGATTCTGTGACTAAGCTCCATTACGATATGTTTGATGTAGTAAATGCGTTAACATGGTATCAGAGCTTTTGTGACCAAAAGGTTCAAAGTTTGATCCTTGTAGTCCCCATTATTCTAATAAATATTGTGTCATTGGCCCATTACGATATCTAATCTATTTATTCATTTGTAAAAGGGCCCATGAATAGAAACACTGAACCAGAAAACCAAATGTGAACTATACAAACAATCACAACAGAAATATACTAGAAAGAAGAGTAAAGTAGTTACACTTCTAATTTAAACCCTTATAAATTCTCTTTTTCTTTCTATTACTGGAATAAACCAAAAAAATTCATCCTATATTTTTTGGCTTTTCGAAAAAATTTAGTGCAAGGTAACATTAGAAAAGGATAAACAACAGAATGCAAGCATTTTGTCTGGAATAATGTGTAGGAAACAGCATCCCATTAATTGAATGCCTTGTATAAGTATAGTTTTTCAAAGTGATTTTTATTTTTGGCTTTGAATTATAATTACAAGTTATGACAATGATTCAAGGAAAAGATTAAGTACAAGTTCAGTGCATCGGCACCATGACAGAAAGACAAGACTCTCAATGTCCTTTTATTGGCCAAAAGAATAAGTTAAAATTATAGACAGGTTAGACATCATACTAACGTGTTTGGTGATAGCATGTCAAAACTTGAATGAAGTATATAGTTCTATATCACCACAACCACCATTCTTCTGCCTCTACTCTACTCCAGTAAATTGTAAATCAAATTGCTTTATCATGCTCAATATCTTCTTTTACTCTTGAATCTTGGAATAAAAATGTGAAAAAATAAAAAATAAAAAAAATCTGATTCTCTTTGTTTGGCATCATTAAAGTATGATTCATGTAAAGCATTAAAGTATGAAGTATTCCATAAGAAAATCATGCATTGGTACTTAACAAGTCAAAATTACCAATTTTAGTATGGAATTAAAAAATAATAATTCATAGACATAGAATAAAGATAGTTATTCGTGCCTTCTCTTTCAACTCAGCAGATATCCCAAGAGCCTCTGGCTGTCTAATCTGTCCATTCTTTATACGCACAGCACAGCTAGTACAACAACCTGCCATAAAAGGTTTCAAAGTAGCAAACAGTATCAGGAAGTTAACAATAGCCCCGCAGACCCAACAAATTTCAATCTGGATGGCAATAGAAGGAGCAGGGAGAACAAGTACAAAAAATGCATTGCATGATCAACAAAGGTAAACTTTAGTACAGTGAACAGTTACCATTTTGCCTTTGTTCCCAATAGAAGGGTAAAAAAAATTACACCGCTTTAAAGTAATCACATTTTTATCTGTATTTTAAGAATACATTTGGAAAAAAATGGAATCTATCTTCAACAAAGGCCATTACTAATAATACAGATGCAAAAAACAAATATGATAGGTTCATAAAATTCTTATAAAGACTTCAAAAAGCCTAATAAAGGATAACATATGTTTAGAGATCTTGGAACATCTAAATGGAACCAATGAAAATTGAACCCCATCAAATCTAATGATCCACAATCCCAATTCACTCTAATAGATAAATGGCGAAACCTTAACACACAGATGACTTGAGAAATTGAGGGCCTCTGCTAGGAAACTAATGCAGGTGCAGGCAAGCAGCAACAAAACAAGATAATAGAGTAAATCTAGTTTCATGAATGTATGTGTGCATGTATGTGAATTTACTTCTGTGACAAAATAACAGATCGTTATTAACAAATAGGATAACAGTAAGTACCATGCCTGCAGGCGAATGGAAGGGCAATGTTCTGGGACTCAGCAGTATGTAATATATATTGGTCCTGCATTTTATAAATAGTAGTCACATTCACATATAAATTTTCAATTTTTATTTATTTATTTATTTGAGAAAAGGACCATGAATTTCTTTTCCTTTGGAATCACATAAAAAAAATATCAATAGTCAACAAAATGAAGAAACGAGAATAAGAAAGATAAAGGAGGAAAAGTTAAAGTTGATAGCATGCAGTTGCAACAAGGTAGGGAACAGAACAAGCTTATCATATGGATGGCAATCATGGGTTGGGATCATACCTCAGGTACGAGGAACTCGTGAACGGTTCCTCGTTGTCTGTCGTGGACTGTGACCTTATGGGTTGGAACATCAACACATGAAGACTGGTAGGCGGTTCCACCGGTCAGTCCCACCGGCGTTCGGAGCTCCGCCGCCGTCGTCGTCGTCGTCTTCCGGCGGTTTTTGGAAGGGAAACATTGCTGCTTCGTAAATGGAATGCAGCAAGTACCTGGAATTCGGAGTAGGGGAAGTGCCATGTTCTTCTTCTTCAAGTGCTCACACACACACACAGAGAGAGCCACGGGATAACAAGAACGAGTTAAGGAACCACACGCGCGCTCTGCAGGAACCGTTAGATTCTATTCCAACTAATGTTCAACACGTGTACGGTGATTAAAACTCGTCTGGTTTACAAGTTTTTTAACATGTATTTTTTTCAGAAAAATAAACAAATTACTTATGTTAGGCCCTAGACCAATGATGGTTTAGTTATATATATTGAGGGTTTAGGGTTTAGTATTTGTCATTTTAAATGACATAATTTTGTGTCATTTTTAATGAAATTAAGTCGTTTTGGTGTGTTTTGTCATTTTTTCTAATTTATAAAATTAGAAATAAAAAGAAAATAGAGGAGAGAGAATGTTAAAACACACTAAAACGACGTAGTTTCATTAAAAATGATATAACTTTGTGTCTGACATACAATATTTCCTTATATTGATAGGAAAAAACATTTTTATACTTACTGCACAAGTTTTATCTGTCACATGACATAATGTAATTTCTAAAGTACATAGATAACTTTTTTTTAAGTATAACTCTATTGCATTTTTTTTTGTGAAATCCACTATTTTTTTTTAAGAGTGACACAAATTATTCTGTAACAAGCAGAAAATTAAACCCATATTCATATTATATATTTTTTGTCATAAGTGCTAGGAGGTAACAGATAAGTTCATAATCATGTATGTTCTAATTTTTTATGAACGTGGAAGCCAGTTGACGGCAAAAGCCCTGCATGTTAAACAAGTGTTTCGATGCCTAACGTGCCGTGCTCCGAAGCCTTTTGGGTTTTATCTAGGCTTGGTTTGGCTCTGATCTTCCTGTATCAGGATCTGCATATAAATTGTCCCTCATATCGAACACAGGGTTCAAACGGTTGAACACTTGAACTCATTGATTGAAAAAAGAAAAGACACGATGCAATCTTCAAAGGAGAAACTGAAAAACGTGGCCAGTGCTGCCAAGGAGCAAGTCGACATCTATAAAGCCAAAATAGACGAGAAGGTCCGCTTTTGAGCTTTTCCATGTCTATTAATATAGTTTGTTCCATGATGTTGAGTCTCTCAAATGATTTTTTGTTTGTGGCATAAAGGTGTTCAATAAAGCTAAAATCATTTTATCTTCGAACGTATGGGGAAAAAAAAGTTTTTTTTTTTTTTTCGACCACAAGGTTGAAGTAAAGCTTCGTCTTGGCCCGGTAACTAGGTGCAAAGTTTTTCAAAGTTAATATACTATTTATATGTATGGCTATATAAAAGCTACGAGCAAACGCTGATTGTTAAGTCTGTGATAAATGATCTTACTGGGTTGAATACTGCAGGCAGAGAAAGCAACGGCAAGAACAAAGGAAGAGAAAGTAATAGCCGAGGAGCGTGCAAAGGCTAAGGAAGCTAAAGCAAAGATGGAGCTGCATGAAGCTAAAGCCAGGCATGCAGCAGAGAAGTTAAGCACCAATCAATCACATAACTATGGCCTCCACGACCACGAGCCTCACCTAGATGGAGCTCATCAGTACCAAGGGCACCAGCCACTTGGGACAGTTCCCAAGCCAGGAGCCACCCATCCAACTTATCCACTAGGAGGAAACCCTCCTAGGAACACGCATATATAGATCTGTGTTTAACTGTAGCTTCTTCTTTCTTTCTTTCTTGCTTTCTTTCTTTCTCTCGTCGTGTAGTTGGAGTTTTCTGTTTCAGACATTTAATAAGAGGGATCTGCTTTTAATCTGAATCCTTCAATGTATTTGAGGATGGCTTGCATCTTTTGACTTCAGTGAATGTTTCTCTCCTGATAATAATCTTTCAACTTCCAGATGGTATGGTACATGAGCCATCATCATTGATGGTCCATTTCTCTATATCTTAAATTTGACTACATATTCTATAAACATAAGCATCACAAAGAAGTAGCTAGAAGAAAGGAAGAGCAAAGAACAGATAATCACAATTAGCAAAATCACGGGTTGCACAACATTTCAATACTTACAGGAAACCACAAAATGCTTCAAAAGCGTCAACTAATAAATGTCCCCACATAATCTATTTGACAGATTGCCACCAAATTTCTACTCTTTCTGCACATCTATCCTTCTACATAATGCAATCACAGTTCCCTAATACAAGAGTACAAGACCACTAGACTTAAATACTTGACACAGTCTTTGAATATATACCTCAAATATGAGATGTGGCAACTCATTTTCAAGGGTGTACATTCTGACTTCCACATGCTTTCACCAAACGCAGCAATTCCCAGTCATACCTTAAAAGCTAAAAGGAACCATCATGTAAACCACGTTTAAAACATAAGCAGATCCCCACCATATCCGTAATAACTAAACACACAGAATCCAAAGAATCAATAGCCATTGTCATTTTCTAATAAGATTTTTATACCCACTGTAACCTTCCTTGGTGTTCCACACACTGCTGAAGCTTACCATCTGATAGGACCTGTGTCATCACTTTGGCAGGAATAGTAGCATACTTGAGTTTAAAGGTTGCAACCGTTTTCTTATGATCTACTGTTAGTGCCGAAGTCTGTGCAGAAACCTCATCAAGGAACTCATCCGCTACATCTCCATCTTCATCTATCTTAAGACGCTTTGCATACCACCTCAGACCCTGATGAAGGGAAATAAATATTATTTATATTAATCAATTGCTAGCAGTAAATGAAGAATTAACAAGGGGAAAAATTGATCTAACAGTGCAACTTTCCTTAACTTAGTTGAGATAATTATAAATTGTCCATCAACATTGCAAAATATGTTATAAGTCTAAAAACATTTGGCTTAGATCAATTGGATTGAACTGCGACGAGAACTGGAAAGGAAATTGAGAAATGAAAGGGACCTGAACACCACCGTCGCCGGAGGTAGAAGGGGCGAGGATGGGAGCGCGATCGACGCCGAACACTTTGGCTTTCCGAGGAAGGTCGGTGTCTCTCACGCGCGACGGCATCGTAGCAGGTTCAGGTTGGCCATCGGGTTCTTGGCGGAGGTCGTGATCGTCCTTCGCAAACCCTAGGAACCCAGCTATCCTTCTCAAAAACCTCATAACAAATCCCAATCACAGTGATAGAGAAAAGTTAAACGACGCCGCAGCAGAAGAAGGAGGAGGTGAATACCAGTGGTTAGAGTATCGAAGACTGTTCAATTTCAGACCACACAGCTTCGGCTTTATACTCCACCGGAACAACACTTCACTGCATCTCACCCTCCTTTAATCTATTTATATTTATTTTTGTTTTCATTGTGCTTTTCAAACAGAAAATAAATAAAATAAAAGAAAAATCAATTTAATTTTAATCGCAGCGGATAAAAATCTTTTATAGTTATTGATCTGTTACCGAATCATCCAATCAATTTGATGATAGAGGAAAAGAAAATTAGCATAATCAAATTAATTAAATAAGATATTAATATAAAATTGGGTTGGATGATATTATAATTATATTAATAGAGTATTAAAATTAAACTTAAAACTTACCAAAAAAATTAAACCTACAAAAATACATAGAAAAAGTTCAATGGTAGAGGAAAAGAAAATTTGAGTGTTTTTTAAACAAATTCACATTAATAAGGTGAAAACGGACGTAAAGACAATTTGGAGCTTATCATGGTGCATCATTGACCGGGTATATGCCATTTTACGATGATTTGGAAGAAAGCTAATTTTATTTCAAAATGAAATTATAAGAACATTAACCAAATTTATCATAAAAAAAAAAGTTAAAATGTTGCAAATATTTTGAAATTACAATAATTTTAAATTTAAAATATAAACTTGGGGTTTCTTCTAGGATCATTATTTTTCCAAAAGGTATTGACTGATAAGTTGTGATTAAAGGTATAAATAAGCTAGGCCGACTTATAGGAATTTACAACCTGACCTATATTAAGTCACGCTTACCCTATTACAAATAATCAAATAAAGCATGCTTAGACTTTTAAAAAATCCATTTAGAAAGCAGGCCATAGGCTTTTTTGTACATATCGAGCCCATAAATCTACAGATCATCCTATATCATATTATTAATTTTAAATATAATAAATAAAATTATTTTAATATTTTTTAATAATAAAGTAGCCTTATTTTAATTATAGAATGTTTAATAGGCTTAAACAGGCTAACAGACCTAGGTCAATACTTTTATTTTTTAATATAAGTCAAACTTGTAATTTGAATCTACAAAGCTAACAGGACAAGCCCCAGACCTAAGGTTTTTTACACTGATCTGACATATTTAAGCCAAAATCTAACCTAACCTATTCACACCCCTGGTTATGATACATCAATTCTTTGTGAATTACATTTGATAAAATTTTAAACATTTATAATAACACTAACAACTAACAAATTTCTAACTGTTTATCCCCCAAATGGTACTCCTATTAACTTTTTCTTTTAGGTTTAGGGTTTATGCACCCCTAAAACACTTGTTATGGAACTAATAAATATAAGGAGAACACAGATTGTCCTAATTTTCTTCTCTCTTTTTTTCTTCGCTTCTTCAGTAAGAATCAAGTTATTGTCATGCTAAACTGTAACCCCGTTTTCGTATTTTTATGAGAATTGCGATTCCACCTGAACAAAGGAACCGTTAGCATCAGCATGCATGACATTTCAGCCTACTTACATCAGTAGGCGCGCAAAATCATAAATTCAACACCAACATGAAGTAATTCAATGAATCAGCACGCAATAAACATTATCATTACAACAAATTATGTATAAGAAAAGATCAGAACAAAACACAAAGTGTACAAGAGAAAGATAATCAATTTAAGGTTCCGATAACAAGCTGGCCTTCGCAACAAAAATATTAAACTGATTTTTCATGCAAAGAATCATATTGACAGCACACTATCCGATGAGTAACACTTAAACCTTTCGTTTTATGAATAAGAAACTCCTATGCAAATCTTCAACTGCAACTTTAATTATTTGGGATTTTCTTCAATCTCAATCCAGCAAACCCGATGTGTCTAGCACCTAATCTCGTATGATCCTGCTTTTGTAATATAACGAACCCACTCGACGGTATTGTACCCACTCTTCTCCCACACCTGCAGAGAGTAAGTAAATAAGATAGAACCACCAAGTTATGAGGAAATGTATTAAAAAAGGGTTCAGTAGGCCGGGATGGATACCTTGAGAAAACGGACACGTAAACCAGATGCTGTGAACATGGGAACCTGCATCAACAAATATAGAACAATTACGTGTAAGTAAAAGTTTGGAGAGACAGCTCCACAAGTGAAGATGATAAATTACTTCATAAGTTTTTCCCACAGCAGAGGGCCAATAAATCCCACCAAGCTTAGCCCAAAGGAAAAAGAAAGTTAAAAAAAATAAAATAAAAAATAAAATAAAAATGACCAATTGATCATCTGCTCTTAATTCAGCGCAGTTGAGCAAATATCTGAAGAAGGGACCAAGATGCTAATAAAATGTCTAATTGCCAGGCAAAAACACACTTGTTCTGTGCTGGAGTATTGGGCCTCCATGCAGCCCATTCTCCACTCTCCACTAGAGAACAATACGTCTCTATCACAAAATATTTCACCTTTCTCACAAAATAATCACCTCCCACTATTGAATATTCAATTCCCCTATGCACATACAAAAGAGGAGTCACCTTCAAACATCATCAAATTTACACCCATAGAAGCTCAAACACAACCGCATAATCTGTTCAAGTAAACACACCTGAACAACACTTAATTTTTATGAATCAAAAACAAACCTTTGCCTTCAACTAACTCAGAACAAGTAATTCCCATGTAACAGCTTTCAAAATATATAGTAAAGATGACCAAAAACAAGAGATGAATGAGTTCCAAAATTTAATTTTAAAACCAACATGTAAAACTAAAATTTTAGTAAAACAACCACTGATGATTGACACCAAGTTCAATGGGCCTCTGTTCAGACCAAAAGTAATAATAATAATAATTACAAGTGACAATAACTACAAGTAAGCTGTTTCTATCTAAAATAATAATAATGATTACAAATGAGCTGCAATTTTAGAGCTTCAAACGTCAGACTACGTATGGATTTAGCACTAACAATAACATAAAACACCGGAAGTGAGAAATTGTATGATACCAGAAAGAATACTTTAGGGCAATAAAGAACTCTATTTTCATGAAATTAGTAAAGTAACCAATAACAAACCTGAAACTCCATCTGAATTGGTGGTCTAGTCCAAGATTTCTTTTCTGTTATCGTGGAAATAAGTTCAACTTCTGCGCTCAAGGTTGACTCAGTTTGCCCCGGGAATTTTTTAATCCTAGAAATCAAGAAAAGCCATAGATAATGATATTTGAATGGCTGGCGTAGTATATTGAAAACTACTAAACACTAGAGTACTAAAGGAAATAGGGAAGAGGGGTAACAACTGATTCATATGTGTATGGAGGGAATCAACTTACTTGAGTAAGTCTTTAGACTTACACCCAATCTCTTACCATTAATTTCTTTTTCATATAATGTAATATTCTCTCTTTATTAATAGAATGATTTGGTGATAGAGAAGAAGAGGTTGCAAATGCAGAGGGTTGGTGGTTATTCGAGAACAAGGGGTTCCATTGGTGTTGTTGGAAACCATTAATAGAACGATTTGATTTGATCTGGAGGATGAAAATGGAATTAATGGCAAGAGATTGAGTGCAGGTCTAAAGACTTATTCATCCAGTAATTGAATCCCTTCCCTACACGCACGCACTAAGGATCTTAGCCTAAAACAAAACATGTTCAATGATATCCCCAACAACATTCAAAATAATTGGAATTTTTTAAATAAGAATAACAAAGTAAAATACCACAGTTTATATAATAAACACAATAAAGTGAGAGACTTACTTCCAAACCAAACTATCAATTGATGCATTGTATTTCGCTCGGCCCGATGTAACTGTGAAACTAGTTTTTGCTGTTTGTTTTGGCACAGGAATTTTGACTACAACCCCAAGAGCGAACATTTTAGCACCAAAAACACTCTTTACCTGAAAAATATGTTATCTTAATAAATAATATAAATAAAAAACAAGTGGAGGATGAAAGATCCTCAAAAGAATGGATATCCAACATGGAAAAATTCAAACCTTCACGTTCACTTCCATCCGTGATCGACCAAGTTCCTTGATGGTTGGCAATACTTTGAAGGGAAGATTAACTCCCTCAGTGATACGATACCTACCCAGGTACAATTATGTTAGAAGATATTAGACACAAGAACCAATGGCAATTCAAGCACCATTGTGAGTTCACCCAATCATTTATAGCTAGTTATTTTGTAATACCAAGTAATAGTTAATCAAGATGAGTTCAAAGGACAGAGAGGGAATTAAAAACAATTGAACATCCACCCCCACCCACCAAAGCATTAAGGAGCATATTTTCTGTAGATTTCTGAAATAAGATAGCAAGAGATTGGACTAAAAGACAAAAACTTACTTCATTAGCTCAAATTCACCGTCAGGTGGTACGAAACTAACAGTCTTCTCTGAGTTGAACCTTGTCAAATTTACACATTGATGGAAAGTGACGTCATCAAGCTCGATAGTTTTACCACTGCAAAAAATATTTTGTTGATAAGAGAAAAAGATATGATTATATTAGGAAAAGAAAACAAAACAGGAGGATAAATACACTTCACACACAGCATAAGGAAGGGACTAAAATGGAAAAAGGAAAGCAAAACAACATCATTTAAACCAAATCATTTTCAATGCTAACATAACAAGAGAACATATAGACACAACTTTAAAATGACAATATCTAAGGGGGTAAAAGAAATCATTGGAGGGCCAAAGGGGGGAGAAAATAAGTGCAACTGAAAGCTACCTCTTCGTAGGACGGGATTTAAGTTGTGATTCTTTCTCAAGACCAATCTTGTCATTCAAACCCAACTTTAAATCAGGCATTCCAGAAAGAAAGCACTTCATAAGGATCTTTCCGGTGACATCACAGCGCAGAACACTACCTAAATTCACAAACTAATTACCAGGCAATCTAGCAAATATCAACACGAAGACAAATTAAATCCACAACCCACCTTTTGAAGACATAAGAAGATTTACGCTTTCTACAATATCCAGGAAGACCTGTAACGGTTCAATGTTATAACAGTATGAGCTGTGTGGCAATAATCATAATTTGTAAGGACTAGATATGGCACAGCATAAAACTGACCTCATTCTTTTTGTAGACAAGGCCTTCTCTCCGCCAACCAACAGCACCAGTAACTTGTAAGGTCGCATTTGGAACAGGTCTATCTGTGGCCTTTATTCAATGCACACAGAATATAATGAAAGGATTTAACGGAATACTCAACATAACAGAGTAAACATATTAAGACATGCAAAAGTTAAATATAAAAATATACAGATAGACAGACATATGGGATAGATAGATAGACACGCACAACACACACAACAATTATAAAACTTGTATATCAGCTTTTCAGACAGAAGTTAAAAGTTTATGTCAGCATTCTTTCTTTCTTTTTTCTTATTATCAGCACTGAATTCGCAACTTGATGTTGAGAAGAGGTGTAGGGAAAGTGGTTCAGGAATATGGCATCAATGAATTAAGTAATATAGAAAACCTGACGGTCCTGACCATAGGCATAACTCATGCCTCATGGATAAGAATAAGGAAACAAAAAGGTCGGCTGCTAGTGCAAACAATAAAGCTTGTTTATTCCTTACAAATATGAATCAATTACAAAATACTCAAAAGTTCACAACAATGTCTACTTGTGCAACATGCATCTAGCATAAATGTGATGTAACAGAACAGAAATGTTCCTCTTATGGTGACAGATGTCAGAGACAGTATGGTCCAAAAACCAGCACAGACTAGATCAACCTTGAGATCCATGATCTTGCAAATCTCCAATCAAAGGTTGATTATTTCATCAACCTAACCTAGAGATGGCAATTAAGTCTGAGCCAATGCCCTGTTTGTATTTGAAAGAATAAATAGAGGTGGTGCATTTCCATATTTTCAACTTTAACATCAAGACAGTGAAGAGAGAAGTAGAGAAGTTTTGGAAGAGGAAAATGATAGGATTTTAGATGAACCATTTAAACAAATATAGTGGACTAAATAAAAGGATGAAATTTCATATGTTTTTGAAATGAAATTCTTCGTGGACCTTAAGATTTGTATAATTTGAATTTTTACGTATTTCATTCTTCTTTTGCACATAATAGAATTTCTTAGTATGGGCATATGGAGAAAATGTCTTAAATATTATTTGATATTTGGTATTTTCATAAATTCATACAACATCTATGCCATATTCTATAAGATTTTTTTTTCATGTCAATATCTCCATGTTGTCTCCTATCAGGGTCCCTGTCTGTGTCCTTACTTCATGGTGACTACTAGCAATGATAGCATTTGCAGACTAACCTTGGATGAAAATGGGGAACGCACTCCTTCCTGGGTGATATAAAGCTTCAAGATCTCTGGTGAAAGATTTTGTGGGTAACCAAAGTCCATAATTTCTGCAAAAAAATAAATAAATAAATAAATGTAATAATCATCCACCCATTTAAATGACAAGTATTTTTCTCTATTACAGAATATAATCCGGTGATCTGATCTTGATTACTGTTAGAATAGATATGATTAGATATGATTAGATTTGAATAGATTACTTCCTATCTGTAAATATTCTTTTTGGATTAGTTCTGGGCTTCTTACTTAAGTCCATTAGGGTCTCTATATATTGTAACTCTTTGTATCAGATTAATACACATCATATTATTTCATATTCAAGTTGGTATCAGAGCCTCGGTGTACCGGGTTCGATTCTCACCGCCCCCCACTTTCTTTCTAGTGGAATTTCTTTCTCCGCACAGATAGGTGGGCCTGTGCATCGTCCACCCTTCAAGCCCAGTGGACTCTCGTGTGAGGGGGCGTGTTGAGATATATAAAACCATTAATGTAGCCTCACCCAACAACTTAAGCTTTTGGGTTGAATTGGTTCTTTACATGGTATCAGAGCTTCGTGTCCCGGGTTCGTGTTGAGATATATAAAACCATTAAAAAGCCCTCACCCACCAGCTTAAGCTTTTGGGTTAAATTGGTTCTTTATATGATATCAGAGCCTCGGAGTACCGGGTTCGATTCGCACCGCCCCCCACTTTCTTTCTACTGGAATTTCTTTCTTCGCACAGGTAGGTGGGCCTGTGCATCGTCCACCCTTCAAGCTCAGTGGGATCTCGTGTGAGGAGGCGTGTTGAGATATATAAAACCATTAATGTAACCTCACCCAACAGCCAACAAACTTTGACTTGGCAAATATATTCGTTTATCCTTTCGATAATATACAATAGATTAATAATAAAACACACCTAATAGCTATCAGGCAAGAGCATTATTACAGTTGCACATTACACAAGCACAATCAAACCCACTTCCATTACAATTCACAAGCAAAACCCTAGTCAATTACTCATTTTAAACAGTAAAAAATCCTGACAATCATTTTAGTCAAGCTTTTGGTACCAATATAATGAGTTAGTGCTTGTCAAAAGGCACCAACAGAGAAAGGAACACATTGTATCCCTTCATTTGTTTGCTTGAATATTTCGTCAATTGTCACTATATATAAATATATGACTTTTTTATACTATTCCCAGCTAAAAGACTGGTTATACTAGTTATCCAAATAATTTATTATGTATTTCCAGGGATATGAATATCATTTAAATATATTCTTATTTCTAAGATACACAATTAAGCTCATTCATATCCCTTATACAACAGGTACCAAATTTCACATACATAACTCCTCACTTAAAGAAACTTGGGCAGATATATCATATATGAACTTAGCTACAATATACTCTTATAACTTACAACAGTTTTTGAATTACTGGAAACTAAAACCCTTGCATTGACTTTCAAGTTTCAACAATAACACACAGTAGACAACATAATCAAAGCTAGAAGAACATGGAAAGAATTCAGTTCATTCTCCACACAAATTACATACCATCTAGAAGCTCATAAATGAGTACAAAGTTATTGCGAATTGCATCCTCATCAAAAGCTCCACCAAAATATGATTTAAACAGTGCAACAGCCTGCAAGGAGAAGAAGTACAAGTATCAACCACCATAAAGATGAATTTTCTAAATCACGACAGGTAGTGAAAACTTTCAGAGAGGCCATTTAAAATTGGTTTTTGATACAGTCCAATGATGTCAATTGATACATGTAACCAACTTTATCTAGAGGGATAAGGCTTGCTTACTATTGTTATTGGCACACAGGACTGACTCTCTTATTGATATTTGACTGGGTTTTTAGTGCCATTAAACTACACTGACTATTGATTACAAGTTCACTTCTCCAAGACTTATTAATAAGTCAACTGACGTACTAAACACACAGCATTATCACCCTGAAATAACTCCAAAGATCTAAAACTCAACAAACATGAAAAATTACTTTACAGCAACACAAACACCCCTTACTGGGCAAAATTTATATTCAATAAGTGAAACACATATCAGGACTTTTACTAGGATAACTGCATCAATGTGTGTATATTCCATTCCTATTCATCACTCGACCTTAACACCTGTAATTAGTGTTCAGCATTCCTAATTAGTTGAGCAACATTCTGTGATGTGAAGATAGGATAGGCTGTAATAAAAACACTGTTTAAAATCAATGTCAATATTAGAGTAACTGTTTTCCCCTATTGCAGAGTAGTGTGCATGGGATGAATGGCAATTTTAAAGGGAAGAAATTCTCAATCAACCACCATGAACCTTCAGACCACTCAGATTATCATAATTCAGGTCGTACTACCTAGCATTCCAGAAATCTAAGTTCTACCAGCTAAAATATGAAATCTAAGTTAAAAGCCACAGGCCATACATGAAAAACCAATTAACATATGTCAGTCAAATCTGCTGCCTAAAAGATGCAGAATATAGTGACTCAAGAAGCAAAAGCATTGACATTGATAGCACAAAAAAGCTTTCTCTATAGATGGAGAAGCCAAGAAAAGAAATACTATTAAACCCTGATTGATCTAAATGACCCTTGGTATTTGTACGAACTTATCATTGCTTCTCCACTAAATTCACTGTAGATAGTGGCCCTCTTCTCAATATTCAATACATCACAATTTGGGCTAACTTTGAGAATTTAGGAGGTTCTTCCTACCTTGTTAACTTAGAGCAGAAGTTAACAGCAAACAATCGTTTAATAACAATCAAAACAGCAAGAATTATAAGCTACAAGGTCATGCACGAGCAGCGATGCCAACAAAGCCTTCATCCCAGATAGTTGAGCTTGAGCAGCATGTAAACATGAGATAGACGTGACTGACGGTTAGAGGTTGACTACCTCAACAACAAACTTGAAAGCGCAAGCTACGTTGGCGTTGTTGCTGACGACAATGACAATGTAGACATTGCTAATCCTCATGTAAAAGAAAGAGCAGCTACCAATTTGCCTCACAGGACAGGTACCAAGTTCCTTGGTTTGCATAATATGCGTCCGGAAAGCATCCACCATATTTCCCCTGTAAAATCATGAATCATCAGGCACAACAGTGATTGCATACTAACATTTACATAAACAAACGAACTTCTAACAGCTCAATCAATCAGCTCCAGGGCTTCAAGAACTGGAAACCATGATATCACTAGCCCTAGCCGCAGCAATTGTTCGAAATTGGAAATCGTGATATCGCTACATACAAGCTATGATCAAAACGCACAATTGTTTTCCTGTTTGAAAAACCTAAGTGATCTAGGAACAACCTCACCTCTGAAAACACGAAGGAAACAGAAAAAGGTGTGGAAGAAAGGATTACCCAACATCGTCGCGATAGAGGCGGTTGATGAGAACGTCTCCGCGGAGGTTCAGGAAGTATATGGCGGAAGCGGCCACCGGCATCTCCGATCCACTTTAGCCACAACGAGATTCGGAAGATCAATAGAAGGTTACCGAATACGGTGG
The DNA here is from genome assembly GCF_033153095.1 of Gastrolobium bilobum. Classification (NCBI taxonomy): domain Eukaryota; kingdom Viridiplantae; phylum Streptophyta; class Magnoliopsida; order Fabales; family Fabaceae; genus Gastrolobium; species Gastrolobium bilobum. The sequence continues at coordinate 175,946 of NW_026897255.1, read as the reverse complement.
TTCCGCCGCGGATCTATGATTTCCAGACGGAGCAGCAACAAAACGGAAGGCGTCGTCGCCGATTTGGTGGATTGGATTCCGAAGACAATAGAAGAGAGCGCACGAACTTGACTATTGAGGAAATAAATAAATAAAACTGGTCAGTGACACAGTCGAAATGTTGCTCCTTTTTTTTATTTTACCAAAAAAATATATGTATCATTTCTCAACTCATCTATATAATTTTTTTTGTTAAAAATGTAAATAATGTTATTTTTTGATGTAAATTTGATGGAATTTAACCCAATTTCATTTCTCTTATTGCTTCGGCAAGTATATCGTATTGTTTTCACGAGAATTAGATTCCAAACACTAATTCATTATCTAGCTTAAGTTGGACAATTCGAATAAAAAATTGAACAAAAATTAAATACTAATTAAAATAAGAACAAGAATAGCAAAGGTTTGAACAATAAGGTACTGTTTGATACATGGATTATTTTTAGAAGCTCAGGAAAGTGGGGATCGGAGTTTAAGAACTCCATGTTCGGTAGCTTAATTTGAGAAATTTTCTTAGGAAAGTAATTTTTTCAAAATTTGCTTTTATGTGTATTTTGTAGATAATATTACCACCAAAAAATATCACCAAGGAGGTGGTATTTTTTGATTCCCAGATAATGGGAAAATCACTCACATATTTTCGAACCAAAATACCCATCCTCTCTCTCTCTCTCTTCTTTTTGCCTCTTCTTCTTTAACCTCCTATCATCCCTAAGCACCATTGCCGCTACCTCTGTTTCAATGGTCACCTCCACATCCACCTCAACACATCTGGCACTCCTCCATCGTTCTTAGTCCTTCTCCTTTTTTGTTTTTCTCCTTTTTCTTAGGAAAAACCAAAAAAAAAAAGAAAACCCAAAAGAGAAGAAAAAAGAAGAGATAGGGGAGATACAGGCCTATACAGTTTGATCTTTTGCGATTAATTTCGTTCCTTTTTTTTGGTTTAGCTTATTGGTTAATTTTTTCAAAACTCTGATATTTGAAGTCCCCTTAAACATTGCTTCTTGTTTTTCAAGTTTGAAACCCTGAATTTGTGTTGATATTGTTTGCAAGGTCGTCTGTGTATGGGTTTAGTTGGAGAGCATACGGTAGAGGATGCTTTTTGAGATGGATGTCAGCCGTTTTAGAAGTGAGTTCTTGCCAAGAACCTGAACCCATCTTCAGCTTACAGTAAACAAAAATGTTACTGAATAAACAAAATGAACATAAAGGTTAATTTTGTAAATTCGATACACATTCTCATCAATATTTTACAATCAACCAAACATAATATCAGGAAAATTAACCTAATATTCCTGGGAATATTTTGGCATACCAAACAGTTTTTTTGGTAACATTCTCGAAAAAATAACTTTCCTATCATATTCCTGGAAATTATGATTCCCGAATAAAAAAAAATTCTCCTCTATCAAACGCCCCGTAAAGAAAAATGTAGTTAACGACTCAATTTTCCTTAATCTCTTATTTATGCTTTGAATTAAAAATCCTACTTAATCGCCATTTTATATCGTGAATCGATTCCTTAATTTAGTTATACTCAATCCCTTGGTATTCCAACTCTTTAACCCTTAAGAGAATCATAATTTCTTGGTGTTTTTCAAAAGGATTTAAACATTAAAAGCAAAAATCATAAAGATTGCACGATCCATATGTCTATCCCTAGATTCATACAAATTAGAGCTATCAATTAGGGCTATAGCCCTGGGGCCAGCCCATACAACCCTGTCAAAGCCCTATTAAAATTCAGCCATTTATGTGACAAGGCCATTTTAGCCCTAGCCCTCCAAGGCCCTTTCATTTATTGGGCTGGGATGGGGCTGGCTCGCGGGTCAAAACATTTTACACATGGTCTCTTATTTGGCATAACCATTTTCCACGATAATACTCAATTTTCTAGGGAAAATTGTTGTTTCTTTTTACAGCATCAACAAAGCAATTTTCTCAGTGTCTTCAATTTAATTCTTCCGAGTTTGGGAATCTGCCAACAAGTGAGCTTTTTTCTTTTCGATTTGTTCTGGAGAATGATACGAAACAAAAATCAAAACCCTAATGTCCTTATGTTGTGATAGATTCAATCGCGCAAAAAATTTTGTTCCCATTATTTCCAATTTTTATTTCACTTTCCCGTTCTTTTTTCTCCTTCATCTTTTGTATATATGAAATGTTTTGTGGGTATACACCATTTTGGGGAAAGAACACGCAAAGAACATTTTCAAATATTCTCCACAAGGATCTAAAATTTCCCAAAAATTGCTCATAATATTTTCAAATCTAACATCGAATAATCATGTATTCAGCTAGTACATCATATGTGTTGTAATTGCACACCGATTACAATGTTGTTTTATAATTTATGCTTTCAAACATACACTAGTTTTTGTTTGTTAGGGACGGGATTTGGAGGGGAATTCTTTTGTTTGAGAAGCATTATAGAAGTTGTGTGTGTGTTTGACTGTGTGAAAGTGAATATAACTAACTAGTTACCTTACAACTAACAAATAGAAACTCACCGCGAGACAAGGCATTCAAAGTTCAAGAGGATTTGTGTGCTCTGTGGGAGTATCGCTAGCAAGAAGAGTAGCAATCAAGATGCTACCATTGAGCTTGGAAATGAATTGGTAAACTCTCTATGCCTTCCTTTCCTACATTATACTCTTCCTTGGTTCTGTTTTCTTCAATTCAGAGCACCCTTTCTTTTTAGTTATTCTTGTTGTCTTCCTTAAACGCCAATGAGTTTTTTTTTTCACTGCCACATTTTCCATGTACGTGAGTTAAATGGATAAATCACATGAAAAATGGTTAAACTTTATTGTATGATGTCTTTGAATATTCTGCTTCCGTTGTAAATTTATGTTGGGTAATGTCACTTTGTTCCTAAAATGTTCATGGTCTTTTACTCTTTGAAAATTGTGATTCATGTTGATTCCCTTGAAACAATAACTTCTCTCTTGGTTAACTTTTTTCTGAAAATGTAAAAATTCGGGTTATTTTTTCGCTTGTGTTTACAATTTTGTTACCTTTTTTGTTTTGGAATCAACTGTTTGCTTCTACCACTTGAACAATTGGGATTTTTTGTTGTGTAAAATGTAACATTGGTATTCAAGCTCTTACTTTTTTTTTTGGCTGCAATTCAAGCTCTCGCTTAAAAAAGAAAAAAAAACTGATGTCTTGAAATCTTTAACACATTTATAGGGTGAATTTTGCATCAGTAGGAGCTGGGGCTCTGGTTGAAACTAATCAAGGATTGGTAAGCTAGTTAATTGTAGCAACATAGTTTATGGAGGAGAAAATTTAAAAAAAGAAGAAGGAAGAGAATGGAAGCCTTATATGTGTTGTAATGTAATGGGCTAGTCTTTATGTAGTAGATAAGTGCTATATTTTTGCTTTATTGGTATTTGGATTTTTGAGACTCAATTCACTTTCAGATTTTTTTTTTAATAATGAGTTAACCAAGCAATGGTATTTCTCAGTGCTTTGTATTAATTTATTTCATCACTTTCCTAATTGTATCCCATAAGATATGTAAGCTTTTGTTATTCTTTTTTCAGGTGATAGACTTAAAAACTCAGGCAAATCACTTCACAAAAGTTAGCAAATAATTAAGGCAGAAACTAGGAGATGTGGAAGCTAAAAAATTTCTCTCCAGAGCTGTCTATCTATTTAGCATATGAGGCAATGATTATGGCACCCCTTTCATTACATAGGGTACACCCTATAGCCACTTAATAGAAAGGAAACCCTCAAGTGGGTCAAGGTGCAAATGTCGATTCTAAGGTGACTTCAAGTAAAGCTAAGGGATAAATGAAAATTCCAACAATGGAGTTAAGTGTATAATATACTAGATTGTATAACAATGCCACGTGTGATCGGGTATGTGCAAGATATGTGCAAGTACTATTTATTATGTGGGTTAAGTGATCTCTATGACTTTAAGTTAAGATGCAAAATATTGATCTGTTGCATGTGTATATTGCATGTAAACACCTTTGAAGGTACTAAATTGATAATATATGTCAAGAACTGCTGCAAGTTATGATATTATTTCACCCTTTATTTACTGCTGACTTTGCAGGTGCTATGCGAACCGAGGTATGTTATTGTGTGGAAGTATTTCACCTTGTCTTTGAATTGTTAATTTTGCAGGTGTACGTGAATTAAGGTATGCTACTATGCGAATGGATATTTTGATTAGTATGCATCGAATGAAATGGACATGGGTATGATGTTGTATTGTGTAAAGACTTAGGATTTGTTTTCTAAGTGTAATGACTTACGGAAATAGTAAGTCAAGACAAGACTAGAGTAATGGAATAGGACCCAAACTTACTTATACTAGTGCGTGAAGTAAATGTCGTGGATCATGTCAACTCTATTGATAGAGTGGCGTAGGACCTAGTAAAATAGAGGCAGTTGTGGATTGTGAACGGTCTAAGCATATCTCAGAAATCAGGAGTTCTCTTGGCTAATAGGTTTCAACCGAAGGTTCATTCAAAGATTCTATCGAATGATATGGTCCTTATCGTGTTTGCCAGGAAGGGCATTCCATTTGTGTAAACTCACGAGTGTGAAGGATATTATTGAAATTTATGGAGACATCAATAACTACTTTAGCATTGATTCTTTTAAGTTCTGAAAGTGAGTTGGAAAATTATTGCGATGTTCCGTATGTGGATATTGGACGTGTATTGACACAAGGTCATGAAAAGTCGAATTAGAGAAACGTTCATCGGAGTTCTTGCGACTTCACGAGGATAATATTGGAAACGGTACAAGCGAGTACATGACAACATATATATATATATATATATATATATATATATATATATATATATGTATGTATATATATTGAAAACCATTGGGGAGGCATGGTAGGAATTTTCATAGATTAAAGAGTATATTTTTTACAATTAGGAGAAAATCACATTATGGGGATAATCCTAACATAAGGGATATAATCTGATATTTTGCTCTCAGATTGCCGAAGACTCGGACTAGTTTGATTCTGTTTAGATTTTCGTGGATATGATGACTAAGCCTGCCCACTTTTTGTCGATTAAGGCGAGCTATACTACGGAGCAATTGCCTAGGATGTATGTCGTAAGATTGTGAAACTTCATGGGGTGTCTGAGAACATTGTCAATGATCGGGACCCAAAGTTCACCTGTTGGTGTTAGAGTGTGTTGTAGAGAGCTTTTGGCACTCAACAGAGATTGAATACTGCATATCATCCTTGGATGGATGGTCAAATTGTGTGGACCATTCAGATATTGGTAAATAAGCAGAGAGCTTGCGCTCAGGAGCAGAGCACAACATAGTAGATACTTTTCACTAGTAGATTTTCCCTTATAATAACCATTTTCATGCTAGCTTGGGCATGGTTCTCTGCGAGGATCATATGATTGGAGGTGTAGGATTTCCACACACTAGTCAGAGGTAAGATATAAAGAGTTATTCGAGGTAGTTTCGGTTCAAGACACCAACGAATAGAGTAACTAGAGATAAGTTAACGCAGGCATAGAATCGCCAGAGGAGTTTAGGATCATCCTAAATCTTAGATCGATGTCAAAGGAAACCGAGAAATAAGACCATTATGATGGTCGAGGCTAAGTAGGAAGGCAGTATGCCTGAAGAGTCCATTTGGGATGCGGGACGACGAGTTTCTCCGGCAATTTCCCGAGTTTACGGACATGTATGTGCCAAATTTTGCGGATAAAAGTTTAAAAATGTGAGATGAATGTAAGAACTCGCACTGTTAAATTGGAATTTTAATAATTTAATATAAAAATAATTATTTTAGAAAATTATTCCATAATTCAAAGAGGATAATTAGGGAGAATTTATATATATTTAAATTAAATCACTTTTCGAGGAAAAGTGTAGATTTAATATAGATTTTCACACATTGGTCAGATGTAAGATATAAAGAGTTATTCGAGGTAGTTTCAGTTCAAGACACCAACGAATAGAGTAACTAGAGAAAAGTTAAAGAAGGCATAGAATCGTCAGAGGAGTTTATAATTATAGATTTATGCGTCATAAAATTTATGAGACACTGTAGTGTGAAATTATTAGAGAATTAAGTGAATGTGGCGTGTGAACTAATACCGAGTATTTCACGATAAAAATGCGTACCAGGAAGTAACTGAAAAAATTAAAATAAAATTAGAAATATTCCTTGAAAATACACTAGGTCAATAATATAAAGTTTGAGAGAAAAATAATTAATGGAGACCTTGGAACTAATATCGTTAAACTAAATAGTCAGTGTTTTTTAAGTGACTACACACACTTAACTACTCCATTTATCATATGACCTACGTAGAAGACCCTCAAAAATCGTAAAGTGTTTCTTTCTACTCCCTCTCTTGAAACTTAAGCTCTCTCCATGGAAACCCTCAAAGATTTCGTCTTTGCCCACCCTTCCTTCTTTGATCATAAAGAAACCTTGAGGGAAAGCATCCTAGTGAGGAAAAACTCCATCTTTGAACTTCGAAAATTATGTTTGAGTGTGAATGTGGGGCTACCATCTTGGTTTTGTGCATGTAATTCTTGGAATACCTATTTTTCATCATCAAGGAGCTTACTTTGTGGTTAAAGGACCCATCTTTACTTCGCAAAATCGTGTTTCTTGCGAGACAACATTGGAACAGAAGTAGGATGATTGGGGAGCTGCTGTTATGTCTGAGTTTGGGTATATGTCTCCACCTTTTTTCCTTGGAATTTCTTTAAAAAGGTTGAGTCTTGAACATGTTTAATGAGTCAAAATGATAGCTTAGTGGACTAGTAGTTAGAACATACATAAAAAGGGTAGCTTGAACCCCTATGAACCTTAAAAATGGTTGGTTTGCGAAAATTATGGTTTTTGGTCAAAATCTGGGTTCTGATGATGTTCTACCCGGGTACGCCTTGAACTCTACCTGGATACGTCCTACCCAAGTACATGAACCAACAACGAACATAGTTTGCTAAAAATTCAATATCTCGAGCTACAGAGCTACAAATTGAGTGCCGTTTGGACCTATGTGAAGCTAACACATAGGCTATAACCCTGAAAAATTTAGTAGCCTTTGGATAAGTGGTTTAATTGCAGTGTTAGTTTGAAGTTGCGACTTGGTTGCTGGAAATTCAGGTTGCAATAGTCACTTTGCGGAAAACATAGCCGGAGCTATACAACTCCAAATGAGACATGTAATATGTCGTTGGAAAGCTTATGATGTCTATTTAACATAATAAAATCTTAGAATTTTTGGTAAAGAGATGCAACTGAAGTTTTAAAAATGATAAATACGGTTTTGTGCTTGGGGTTTTTGGAAGAAGCCTGCAGTCACAAGACGAAAAAGAAAATGCAGTCCGAATGTCATGAAATTGTAGAATTTGATTATTAATGGTATGTTTGACATAAAACATATTGAACTTGCCATATTGTGTGACTGTGGGTGACCCCATTGATACTGAATTTGTGTTGGAGGACTATACCGATACAGGTAAGCTTATGGTCTACGGATTTATCCACTGTTTGTTCCACCAAACTCTATAGGAGGATGATTTGATGTGCATGGTATGCTTTTTCTGAAAATGTTCATGCGTTGATACTTATCTGATATATATGGATATGCTTGTTGATGTAATGTATGGATGTGATGTTGATTACATACATAATCAGGCTGCAACCCTGAAGTGTAAGACATAAGGCAACGACCCTTATGTTTTGATAGGTTGCAGACATTCATAATGCCTATATTATTCTATGGCCAGTTGAACCGCACTTGCTTACATCACATGATATATACTGAGATATATGATTATATGAGGATCATAATATTTTACCGAGATGATATTGAATTGTTATTGCCATGCATTTTATTATTTGGTAATACTTATTATATACCTATAAGTGAGCTCGAGGCATAAAAGTCCTTGAGGACCCATTGTCTTATTGAGATTTCTATTAGAGATCTCATCCGTTTTGGGGCACATTTTTCTAGTACTGAGATTATTGATGTTGATGCATCTAATGGCAAGAGACCGACATTGAGATTATAGCATGCCATAAGACATGCTTTGCTATGATATGTTATTTATATATTCTTATGAGGCATGATTGCCATTTGACATGTTATGTTATGTTTGTATTTATGAGGAGCGTAGGGGTTGTCTATGCCTCCTTGATCAAACATGTTATTTTGATCAGAGAACATGTATAAGTTATGCTATTGAGTATTTGTAGTTGGTCATATGATGTAATGATATGATTAATCATGTTAGTTATTATTGTGTAATATGATTTGTATATGAGACGGCCTAAGTAATTGCTAGAGGCCAAGGATGTAAGTAAGATGATAGCTTGGATAACAAGAAATGTATGTTTTGAGTGAGTGATTAAGGTTTATAAGAATCAATCCTATTAACTAAACATAAATGAATTTATGTAGAGAAAAGATGTATGTTAAAAAGAATTGTAATGCCATAGTTTCACGTGTGTAAATGTAAAGAATGAAGTAGGCATAATGGAGTAATCATTGGCTAATAGGAGAAATTAAACTTAAGGACGTCTTCTTTTAAGACATAGATCATGAAATGTGTAAGTAAACATATATGTAAATTGTAAGTAAGAAAGTTGATTAAATCAAGTATAACGTGCAATAAACTTGACATGCAAGTAATGATTACAACTTAAAGAAAAATAGAAAAAGTTTATCCACGTTTTTAGATGAGTTTAATTAGAAATTAATATGATTAGCTTCCTCATATATTTGAATAATTAGCTTCGCTTCTGATGTTAACAAATCAGGTATACATAGGGTGTTATAGCAACCCTGTCATCTTCTGCACCATTCCCCACTATCACCCTGCAACACTTTTTATTTTGTTATTTAAGTGGCCTTTTCAGTTCACTTCGCTATTGTGTGCGTGAAATTTGGATTACTTTTCTTAGTGTGGGAAATTAGATTCACTTTGAGCTGTGGTTAAGCATGTGACAATCCTGATTGGATGAGTTGCAAGCCACTATACAATGTACGTAGTCCAAGTTCCCTTTGAATACCATTTTTACATTACCAGCTTCCTTCAAACATTAACACATTACTCCAATATCAACACAAATATAACTATAAGTTTTCCCTTCTTTTACAGAAATATATAGAGGACGATTAGAGAACCAAAACTAGAGTAACAAATGAATTGTTGATACTGTATGATAAGCTACAAACTTCCTACACATGCTTAGATTGTTAGAAGAATCCCCTTTTCTCACAGGTTTCAAGTCAGGGAAAAACCACAAAACATTGACTTCAAAAGTTTTAAATCATTAAATAAACAACAATTGTAAGCATCTAAGTGTATCTCCAAATCACTTTAAGGCGGAGCGGGTTGAGCTGCCTCGTCGCCTGGCTGAGCTCATTTTGCTGGCCCTAAATGCAGGAATGATTTGGTTCAAAATTTGGGGTTGTTAGTTTTGGCCAGATTGGAACAAATTTGGTGTAAATTGATTTATGGATTTATTTATATATTTGAATTTATTTAGTTAGGGTTTTGATAGTTTGTAATCAATTTTTAATACTCTTATTTTTAGAAGCTTTCCTTATTTTTAGGAGGTAATTATTCATATATTTATTTAATATTTATCATTATCTTTACGAGGTGTGATTTCTACTTTGGATAGTAATTAGCTTAATTATAGGTAAATAATATCAATATAAATGATATCTAGAGTTATATTCATAAATTTAAGAGTTTTATCTTTGGTTGATTCAAAAATTAATGAATTTATCGAAAGGATTTTATAAAAGTTATGTTGTAGGAAAAATGATTGTGTAATGTTACAGATATTCGTTTTGTGTGCCTTAATTTTTTTTTCTTCAAAAAATGCAGGGCCCACAAAATATTGTATGTGTGGAAATTTTTGTGTGTCATGTAACATAATAGATGTAAACCCCTTATCGAAATTACTTAGTGACTTTCTCCCATTGAATTTTTAAACTGACTTTCTCTACTGTTTGTGACAACTTCAATTATATCAAGGTTTATCCCTTAATATAGATAATAGGCTAATAGGTTCCCATCTAAATGTGAAAAACTCGAATCCTTTTTCTTATTTTATTGATGAATCTCCTTATTCTCTACAAGATTTATAACATCTTTAATGTTGTGACTTTTCTTATTTTATGTTATTTATTATTTAAATGCATATGTATCCCGATTTTAGTTGAAGTTAAGCCTATGAATATCTTAATATTGTGAATTCTTCTATTTTACTTAATTTATAACTCAAGCATACAAATTTTTAATTTTAGCTTAACTTAATTTTATTTATGTATTAGCAATCCCAAGTAAGATAGGTATAATCAATCTCTATTCCGAGTGTTCATCAATCGATTTAAATCGCGGTAATTGAACTAAAAACTGATAATCGAATTAATCGAAAAACCAAAAAAAAAATCTGCATATTTTAATTGGATTTAATCGGTTTCAGTTTGGTTGGTAAAAAACCGATTCGATGCAAACCAATATAATATATTATGTATTTATTATTTTCGAAAGATGATGACTTAGAATTTTGTTGTTCTGTAGACTTTGAATTTGGGATGTTATTGATAGCAAACTATCTTGTTTTAATTTTTTTATTATCTATTCATCTATTTAAACTATTCACGAGTTTTAAGACTTGAATTTTTCAGTGGTTTGTAACTTTGAATGACTTTATTTTGATATAGCTAGTGATTTGTATGACTGAAATTTTAAACTTTTCGAAAAACCGAAAATCGATCCAATCTAATCCAAACCGAATAAAATTGATTTAAATTGGATCAGATTTTAAAAAATTCCAAATCGAATGAATGATTAAATGATCAAAATGAAAGGATTGAATCATATAACTTTTACTTTAAAATTAATCAAATCCAAACCGTAAACATTTTAAATTCTACTTTCACACAGTTGGAAAGTTTTATACACCGAAGTTTTTTAAAATTTTAACTCGAGTATATAAATATCTATATCTTATTTTATTGTTTTTTTTTTTTCTAATTTTGAATTTGTTAGAAAGAGAAAGACATAATTTTTATTGTACAAGGACTACAATGATTAATTATATGATTTGTTAATTTATGAAAAAACTGAAGTAGATTCTAGAAGAGGAGAGGATGTACATAGTAAAAACGTTACTCCTCCTAAATCCTGAGAATATATATAAAATATTCTAAACCCAATTTATTAATCTTAAAAACCCTAACAAATAAATGAAGCCATGTTTGTGTAAGTCCATTTTAATAAAAATCAGGTCCGCTTTTGGTTCCTTGCTCTTTGAGTTCACACTCACTGCCTAACTCTCTCTCTCTCTCTCTCTCTCTACACAAACGCACACAGAGAGACATATACACAGTGAAACTCTCATCTCATCAATCATCATCATCTCTCTCTTCTTTTCAAGTCATTGAATCCTAAAACAACCTGCATTTCGCGCTTGATCCGCCGCCGCTATGGATTCTCGGGAACCACCGTCCCGGCCACCACCGCCGCCGACCATGATGGCAGGACCCACCTCGTACGCTTCGACAAACTCCTCCCCGACCTTGATCAGCCCTAATTCCACCATGTTGGCCCCCGCTACGGCCCGATTCCCCTTCGGCTCCGTCGCGCCGCAGCCACCACCGCCTCCTCCGTCGGAGGCCTTCAACACCACCGCCAGCCCCTACGATGGGCCCTCGTCGCCGTTGAAGCCGTGCGGGCTCTCCAAGAAGAAGCGCGGCCGGCCCAGGAAATACTCGCCGGACGGTAACATTGCTCTGGGCTTGGCTCCGACGCACGTGTCATCTTCCGGCGGAGGCGGCGGAGATTCGGGCGGCACGCCGTCTGCGGACGCTCCGGCAAAGAAGCATAGAGGAAGGCCTCCGGGCTCTGGAAAGAAGCAATTGGATGCGCTTGGTACTTCTTGTTATTGTTGTTGTTTTTGGGTTATGATTCTTTCGGTTTATTTGAATTGAATTGGTTCTGATTGTTTGTTTTGTTGTTCTTTCTTGTGATGTGAAGGAATTGGTGGGGTTGGATTCACTCCTCACGTAATCTTGGTGGACCCTGGCGAGGTAATGCTTCCTCTTGGCTGCAATGTATTGAATTGCTGAATTATATGGCTGCTAAATTTAGTTGCATTAGTTTATTGGTAATTTCTGTGCCTGAATCTTTGAAATAACAATTTGATGCTGTTAGTGTTATATGTATGTACATTCATTATTAATGAATACGATCAGAAAGATTTGAACTTTAACATGGTGTTATTGCTTTTGGTTGTAACTTATCCATTTTAAAAGACTGTCTTGCGATGATTATTGTCTTGTGATTTCTTTCTTTAAATGTTTTTTATATTGTTTTAGGAGTTGGCACTAATTCCAATGCTGTTGCTCTATGCGGTAATTTCAGGGGTTCTTAATCTTTTTGGTGATGAAAGTAGAATGTTAAATCAGTAATGCACACCTAGTCATGCCAGATAGATAATGATAATCATCAAATTGAGTATTAAATTAGATCTTTATTTAGACAAGAAATGTGATTTTCACTTTTCAATGTAAATGTTAATTCGATATAATGTTCCATAGCTCAAGAAGATTGCCTTTGTTACATGTGAAATTGCTACCAGTTGCTCATTCAATGCTTTTGTATTATAGCGTGTGCTCTTAATAAATTATCCGTCTTCAAGTTTATCAAATTCTCTTATAAATGTTGGTGTGAAGTGTGATTGAATTTTGGATATCTCATTTAATCAATTTACGAATTTATGAGATGTATCTCATTATTGTTTGAGTACTGTGTGTTTAAGACTATAAACTTCTTATTACATTGTTGCATGGGTTTGAATATATATCTTATTGTATATCTTGTCCCACTCAAAAGGAAAGAAGTAATTATGGCATTAACCTACATTTTTTGGTCAAGCTTCACTTGGTAGTTGGTTTTGCACCGAAATGAAGCAAAAAAATTGGCTTTTTTTTACCAAGTCACTATTTGACGTGGAAACATCATGTTGGGTGCATGTGATTTTATATATACATCTTTTTGTTTCAAAGTATTCTTTTTTAAGTTTCTATTGGCAGTGTTGGTGTGCGTTACTATTGTTACAAATCCTTCTCACCTGTATTCTTCTGTTGTTTGTAGGATATTACCGAAAAAATCATGGCCTTTTCTCAGCAAGGGCCTCGGACAGTTTGTATTCTTTCTGCTAATGGTGCAATCCGCAATGTCACCCTTCGACAGCCAGCATTGTCTGGTGGTACTGCAACATTCGAGGTACTTTTGTATTCATTTGGAATCTAGTCAGTATCTAGTTATCCATTATATCAAGCTTTTTCTTTATGCTATATTGGAAATGATCTGGTAGTACATGGTTGCTTGACATGCATATTGCTAAAAGTTCAGCTTGTCAATGGGGACATGAAACTACATGCATTATTATTTTCCAGCATGTAATAGAAAATTTCAATATTTTCATCTACAAATATAACTCTGCTTTTGAACATTAAATATATTGCAAATATTTTGTTTAATTATTGGATTGCCATGATTTTTTTCCTTGTTTATTTTGTTATTGAAACAGGAAAACTGTGTACTTTTTGAAATGCTAGCCAGAAATTGTTTATTTATTCCATATGCATTTGATTTAATCTAATTTCTTGCATGGTTTATTATTATTATTATTGTTATTATTATTATTGCTATTATTATTATTTTGTTAACAGCTTTGTAAGCATAGTAGAGATATTGGAGAATGTAACTATTTAGGGAAATCCACTTTCGGAATTGTTATTGACAGAAAAGGCCTACTGAATTTGCATTCTTAGCTTATTGCTGAAATTCTTCTACACTATTCTGCTTCAATTGTGTGCATGAACAGTGGCAAAAACCTTCAATTGATTTGAAAATTGTTGGATGGATATTTGCTCTATCAGATTAGTACAATAGTACATTGTGAAATTGTTGCGTCTTTCTTTCTTTCTTTCTTTTCTTTTCTTTTTTCTTTTTTCTTTTTTTAAGACTAATTTAATATGGAAAACAAGGTGCTTTAGAAGTTCTTTTTCTATTATTGTTGATGGAACTGGATCTTGTGTTAAGCATGCCATAGCCTGATACGGATATTGTGCAGAGATAATCTGGCCTTGCATTGCAACGAACTTTGCATAATAGGAGGTGCTTGTTACGTAGATTATATTTGTTGCATTTAAAGTTTGTGTCTTTCAGTGCGTAGCCTCTCTATCCACATTTCCTGCTAGTCTCAGATTGATCTTAGTCCTACAACTATGGATCTGTCTGCTGATATTATTTAGGATTTCAAATATCCAGATTGTTAAGTATTGTAATCGTTTTTTAGGAATTTTTCATGGTTGCTTTGGAATCTTTTAGGGTGGCATTTGTTATGTTGGAGTGATAGCATGGAATCTTTTTCTGTTATTGTTGATGGAACTGGATCTTGTGTTAAAGCATGCCATAACCTGAAGGGATATTGTGTAGAGATAATTTGGCCTTGCAATGCAAAGAACTTTGCATAATCGGAGGTGCTTGTATCCAATATCTGGAGTTTCTGTTTGTATATTATATGGATGATCCGATCCGCGGGAGCATTATGGCATTAAGATTTCCAAGGTTTACGTATATTTCTTGCTCATTATCAGACAATCACTTATTCACAAACCCCATGTGGGGTTATTGTTTGATTTAAAGTTTGTGTCTTTCAGTGCATACCCTCTCTATCCACATTTCCTGCCAGTCTCAGATTGATCCTACAACTATGGATCTGTGTCTGCTGATATTATTTAGGATTTCAAATATCTAGATTGTTAAGTATTGTAATCGTTTTTTAGGAATTTTTCGTGGTTGCTTTGGAATCTTTTAGTGTGGCATTTATTATGTTGGAGTGATAGCTTGGTGACCACAAGAATTAAATGTAATTGATTGAAGGGCCAAATTGAGACAAACATAATCCAAATGACCGATTATGTTGGTGACCACAAGAATTCTTTTAGCGTGACTATATAGTTAAATATCAATGTCTTTCGATTCATTCTCTTCACATGATGTCATTTTAAATTGCAGGGCCGATTTGAGATTATATCCTTATCAGGTGCTTTGCAGCTATCTGAAAATAATGGTGAACGCAGTAGAACAAGCGGTCTGAGTGTGTCTGTGGCAGGATCTGATGGACGAGTTTTGGGTGGTGGAGTTGCTGGAATGCTAACTGCGGCATCATCTGTACAGGTATTGCTCTCAAATGGTATAAAATTTATGTCAATTGAACAATTGGCTTGTGATGCAATTTACCCATATAGATGTTCCAAGTGCACAAGGTATATAGAAATTCTTGGATATTACTGTTGGGAAGTATTTTATGCATGTAGGATTGACCAAACTTTGATGCTTTATTTTAGTGACTTTTTCCAATCATTAATAGGTCATTGTGGGTAGCTTTATTGCAAATGCAAAAAAGTCAAGCTCGAATATGCTGAAATCTGGGCCTTCTTCAGCACCAACATCCCAAATGTTAACCTTCGGTGCACCTATGACTCCAACGAGTCCTACCTCTCAAGGGCATTCTACTGAGTCCTCTGAGGACAATGATCATAGCCCATTTAGTGCGGGTGGACTCTACAATAATGCTAGTCAGCCTGTTCATAATATGCAGATGTACCATCATCCACTATGGGCTGGCCAAACTCGTCAGTGAAGATGTGACTCTGGATTAACAGTGCAGAAGCAGGGTATTTGCATGGTGATTGTTCAAAGTAGTGGCTAGAGTCAATTTTAAAGTGCTAACTTGCGTTATTGAGGACTGACTTTAGAGCAGTCTATTTAAGGTTTAAGTCTGTCTCTCCATTTGTCATTTGATTAGGATTTTTCTTCTTTTAATCGTTTCGTAACTTTCTAGTGATGATAGCCAAGGATATGCTACCCATTACCCGAATTCTGTGATTTTGAAGTTTGCTATCTGCACTTTGCAGTAGCATAGCATAATCAGGAACAGTGATTTCCCTCCTTCATCATGCTTTATTGTTTATTTAATTCTTTGAGCATTCTAAGGATTTGGTTCCCTTGCATTTATAAGCCGTGAGTTGTGTTCCTTTCATCTGAGCTGCATATTCATACATTTTTTAAAATTTCATCCACGGTTACCTTCTTCCCGCGTCAGCAATGCATGTCTCTCATAGGCACATTCTTACTCTTGAATCAACAAAAGATGAGTAATTCTACGTCGTCATCTTAAACAATTCTTCAATAACCCTCATCATTTTATTAATTGGCGGAAGTGTTAAATGTTTTTTGCGCTGTCAAGATATTAAATGTATTTATTTCTTCATTTGATATTTTTTTACCGAAGTGTGTGTATATTTATATATCTCGAAGCCGCCATGGAGAGTATCTTTCGCGTATGTTTGTTTTTGGAAGCTTTGAAATTTTGAAATGTTAGCAGGTAAATTTCGTTGTCATTTGTCATTTATTAACTGGTTTTTTCCACTCAAAATGTCCCATTATTTAAAAGCATGGTGTGTTGTACATGAGACGTTGAAACTTGCGTGTTGGAGTTGAACGCATGGACCAACTCGCCAAAAGCATGTTTCACAGCCCATCAACTGAATTATAACTATTATTTGATATGTACCGTTATCTTTTAATCACACCTCAGCCTCACTCTAATTCCAACTTTTCAAGGCCTGCTTCACCTTCCATATTCAACCCTAACACAACAATACTCGGTTAAATCTTCAATACTTTCATAGTGCATATTCTTTAAAGAGGACACGTGACATTAGACTAAATGTAATTGAGTTATTTTATTTTAAAATTTTAATAGATGATGTGAGTTGTTATAATTAGATTTTGGGATAATCGACTCTCCTATACAATAAGAGACAAAATACACAACATATGGTGGGAGGGACACATCCCTTATAAAAAAAGAAGCAATTGCACGAATTTCGATGGATTAGCGGCAGAAAAAATAACTTTCCAAGGAGAGTTGTTTTTCCCTTTAGTTTTTAGTTTTTAGAGGGAAAAAATAATTTTCATATATTATCGTAGTAAATTTGTCTTGACTTTGTAGCAAATTTTTTTTTTGCCTTGACTTATTAACAAGAAATATGAGTCTTTTTTGAATTTGTAAGGGATCACGATTTCAACTAAATGCATCCATTTTAAATTTTCTAGGGACCGCGAATAGCCTTTTTATTTGCTAGGGACTAAAGTGGACATCGTGAAATTTGCCGAGGACCAAAAAGACTCTAATTTTAAAAACTATAACTTGATTTTAGTTTTTAAAACAAAAAATTAGGGAACAACTAAATGTTATTTTGGGTGTGTTTGAAAGTGTTTTAGTTATTTTGTTTTCAAATACTGTTTTAAATATGAATTTTAAAAACTAATTTTGAGAGTAAAAAACAAAAAAACTTGTTTGAGTGTAGTTAAATTAAAGTTATAAAGAAGTTGTAATTATTTACAAAAATGCCATTAATGAAATTTTAGAATTACAAAAATGCCATCTAATATTTACGAAACTGCCATTAATAAAATTTTAGAATTACAAGAATGCCATCTAATATTTACGAAACTGCCATTAATGAATGCTGATAATTACGATTTTGCCACCGCTTAAAAAAAATCGCAAACAGCGCTGGAGAACATCCTTAAGTTGTTTTGGTTTTCTGGTTTAAAAACAAAAAAAGAGTCATTGTTTTGGAAAGCATTTTGCAAAACAATGATTCCCAAACAGATTTTTTTATTTTTTTGTTTTAAAAACTTAAAAACTGTTTTTAAGAACAAGAATCAAATAGACCCTTTGATTCTCCTTTTCAGTTTTTTGTTCTCAAAACAAGCAAAAACACATAGAATAGCTATTCTCATTAATGATAGTTGAATATTGGTGTATCATTATTCTATAATATATGTGAATTGTATTGAGTTAGAGCTTGATAACGGGAAAAGAATAACCCTCTGAAGCTAGTGAACGAGAAAGGATTCGCTCACTGTCTCTTCCTTATATGCAAGGTTTAGCTTCCTAAACCTTAAAGTATCATGTAGTTTTGATTTAGCATCTAACAAAACAACTTTGATTTATTTTTCTTCGATCCATTTTGTTCACTTTTTTCTTGGGTTGTTCCTTTACAACTGGTTGTGTGTTCTGTAAGAGTTGATGAATGGAAGAAAGGGGATCTGCTTGGAAGTGATGATCCTCAAGAATGGCAGACCACCGTTCTTTGTTGTCTATTTGTGGGGATCTACTTTCAATTTTCTTTGTTGTTTGTTCTTTTTCTGATAGAAGACAAAACATCTTCAGCCTTCAGAAAACCATGAACACTAATATGTTTTACGTATAAAGTAAGAGTGACATATATCTCTAAAAAATCTTGATTTAATCAGTACAACAAGCATCAATCATATCATCAGGGGATCCTACATAAAAATTTGTGTTTGTACTAAAAAAATAAAAGTCTATGTGCTTTTTTTTTATCTCAAACAATTAGCATCTAACAAGACAACTTTGATTTCGTTTTCTTGGATCCATTTTGTTCACTTTTTTCTTGGGTTGTTCCTTTACAATCAGTTATGTGTTTTGTAAGAGTTGATGAATGGAAGAAAGGGGATATGCTTGGAAATGATGATCCTCAAGAATGGCATACCACCGTTCTTTGTTGTCTGTTTGTGGGGATCTGCTTTCAATTTTCTTTGTTGTTTGTTCTTTTTCTGATAGAAGACAAAACATTTTCAGCCTTCAGAAAACCATGAACACTAATATGTTTTACATATAAAGTTAGAGTGACATATATCTCTACAAAATCTTGATTTAATCAGTACAACAAGCATCAATCATATCATCAGGGGATCCTAAATAATTTTTTTTGTTGTGTACTAAAAAATAAAAATAAAAATATGTGTACAAAATAATACATGTGCTTTTGAATCAAAGTCTATGTGCTTTTTTTTTTATCTCAAACAATCTCTTTGTGACTTTTGGGTTTTTGTTCATTTGTTATTTCAGGTTGGACCTACTTCGTGGGGCAATATTATCATGTGCTTCAGAATCAACTAGATTTTGTGCACCATGGTTCTATTATGATGCTAGCACAATGCTCCCTATTAAGGGCAATGCTAGAGAGACAACCAGTGCAATGCTTGTAATTTCTTTTGTTTTCATAATTCTATTAAATCCTTTTTTTCTCAGTTTAGATTAATACAATTGTGTTTTTGATGATATTTGATATTACTGATTTCTGTGTGACTTGAATTGGATATGAACTATGAATAGGGTTGTTATGAGTTTGTAGATTTTGTAGTGTGCTTCTTCTTATTGTATTGACCAAAAGGAATGATGTTTCAAAAGTGGTGGAAAAAACAAAAATCTTTTGATTGAGAAGTTTCAATAAGGTTCGTATAGAGTGAGTGAATGTGTGAGATCTTTGATTTAGAAAAAAATTGAAGACAGAGCAATGAAATAACCAAATAGGATGCATAAACTGAGTGGGTAGGTGATTATGTGAAGACCTTGTTTCAAAAGAATGAAAATGGGGCAATGAGATAGTTAAATAGGGTGGATTCAGTCTCCTTTAGTTTCTTTTCATTTAGTAATTTAAGTTTATTTGACTTTTCAATTTCTTTTGATCATTGATGAAAGAAATGCAGAAAAGGAAAAAATTACTGAATCATTGAATCTTCGGTGATATAGAATTGCACCAATTCATGCATGTATCAACACAATTTAAAGTTATTCATCACATGATACAAATTACAGGCGTGCCAAATCATACTGAACCATGGGATTCAATTCGTGAATAATGTGATTCTAACAACTATGGTAAACTAAACATTTGGAATATGAATTCAATCTGTCTAGGATGCTTCTAGTCTATAATCTTTAGATGGTACTTATACCCTCTTTGCATTCTATTAAAAACTTTATTTGTCAGAGTTAAAATGATAAGCTATTCTTTCTGCTTATTTAGATTCCTTACATTTTAATACCTCTTAATAGATTTAAGGGACTAATTTATGCATGTACAATTATAGTAAACTTATTTAAATTTTTTACCTTGAAATTAGAGAGCTCTACATTGTGCTCCTCAAGAAAGCTTATAAATTCTTTGAAGTTATCTTCTGTTTGGTGATAATTGGTGTTGTATGGCCAAATAGCTTGCAATATTTGTATAACACTTTGTGTAAACGAAATTGCTTTTACACAAATGGTAGCTCCATGATTCTCTTTAAGCTCCATGATTCTCTTTCCTCTGCCTTCTTTGATGAAAAAATATAAAAATTGTTGTAGGATATTGTGAATCTTTTCTAAGTCTATTTACTAATATACTTGAGTTGGCTACCTACTTTCAATGCTTGTTCATATGATGGATGGAAACTAATGCTGAAAAAAATGATGCAAAGGTTTGGTTTGATTCAATAATTAAGGCTTTCATTCATATTATGGTTGATGAGGTCACCAAAGAAAATATGCAGAATGGTGTTTTTCACTCTAGAATATAGAATTCCATAAAATATAAACTGAATTCCATAACTAATTGGTCTTTTAGTTTCAAGCAAATAAAACAAAAGTTCAATAGACTACAAACTAAGCATTGTGAGTTCTCTTTACTCTTGCAACACACTGGATTTGGTTGTGATGTAGAAACTAACACTGTCACTACTAGTGAAGAAGTCTGGCAGTCTTACATTCAGGTATATTTAATATTTTGTTTGTAAGGTTATGGTTTTACTTATTTGTCATTATTTTTAAGTATCATTTGACTATAATATGATCTACTTATATTTTGTCAACATTTTACTATTTTAGGCAGTGTTGAAAAAACCGGACCGGCCCGGCTGGGTCGACCCGGAAACCGGTGAACCGGTCATGTGACCGGTCCAGTTTTCATGTTGGATCGGTTAAGTAGTAGACCCGGTGCAACCCAGTGCAACCCGGTGTGACTCGACCGATTTTTGAGATAATCAGTGTCCCGATCGGTTTGGATTTGAACCGGTTGAGTCATGCATAAATTTTTTAAAAAAAGAAGAAGAAGAAAGGGACGACATCGTGAGGAGAAGAAAAGCCTAGATATGAAGTCTGGACCATGGAAATGAAAAAAAAAACACAACAGATCTGCTTCGAGCGAAGAAAAAAACATGAACAGCGACCACCAACCAAGTTCCTGAACTTTCATATAAGCAGAGGCGAAAATATAACTAACAATCCATGCTAGCTTAGGAGGGTCAAGCAAATCTCATGTTGCTTATGAGATAGAAACTGGAACCAGCAATACCACAAAACTGAGTAAAACTATGGGGTTTTTTTTGGTTAGGTGATTTATGACTTTTTGTGGGAAGAGTGATATTGGCTGTTGATTATAAAATCATCAACGGTTAAAATTTATGATCTGCGTCGTTTCTGGTATATCTCTCTTTTTTCTTTTCTTTTTGATTTACTATTGTTGTCCTTCTTCTTCTTTGTCCTTTTTGGGGACCAAACAGTCAAACACTAATGCTTTTTGTCCTTCTTCTTTTTGATTTACTATTGTTTTGGTCTAAATATGCACAACTTAACTACTGCCCCAAACAAAGCAAAATAGTGCAAATATCTAACGGGCTTTACGACATGCCAATCCAGGCTAATTTAGTTAGTGTAAAACTATTGGTTTTACGATATGGGCTGGTATATATCTATCTATCTATCTATCTATCTATCTATCTATCTATCTATATATATATATATATATATATATATATATATATATATATATATATATATATATATATATAGAGGATCATTTGACATTAAATTTTAATCATTGATCATTTGTTAAACAATAATGTATAACTTATTATTTTTATATTAGAATATTTGGAATTGATATTATTTTTATAGGTATTTGAATATGTTTATATTTTTTTAAATATAAATTATAAATTTATATATATTTACCGGGTCATGCGGTTGAACCAGTGACCCACTGGTTGAACCAGTAACCCATTGACCCAGTGCCTCGACTGGGTCGAGTTTAATAACATTGATTTTAGGCATATCCAAAGGCTGCTCAATTTCAAAAGAAAGAATGTGAGTGTTACAAGTTATTGGGAATCTTATTTAATAGAAGTACTGCAACCAGATTACTACATCATTAATCTACCCAAGACCCACCAAATACAGATGAAGAACTTGAGCTTGAGAATCAATACCTTAATAATGGTGTTCATGTAGATGTTAATCAAGATAGTTCAGATGATGACTTGTAAACAATTGAGCAAACCACACATCGGGGAAAACGCAAAATTCAAGTAAGAGAACATAAGTCTTACAAAGAGTCTAAAACATTTCAAATGACAGATGCACTTCAAGCATGGGCTGAAGCATCTAAAGCAAAAGCAGAAGTTTCTTTTGCAAGAGCAGAGAAATATAGGGTCACTTCTTCAAACTATTCTATTGCGAAGTGTGTGGCTGCCCTTGAAGAGATTGAAGATGTTGCAAATGACATCTACATGAAGGCTTTGAAAAAATTTATGGAGCCTACTTGGAGGGAAGTGTTTCTTGCTATGTATATGATGGAAGAAAGGCATGGCTAGATATAATTGACTGAGAAACTTTGAATGCATGATTGGATGCTTTTGGTCAGATTAGATTATGATGTACTTTGCTACAACTGTGGTTTTAATTTTGGAGCAGCTATTAGGGCTGTGCATGGGTCAGGTCGGGTCAGGTTTTTGTCCGACTCGACCCAACTTGGTTTTTATAGGTCAGGTATTTTGACCCGCCCCGCTTTAATTTGATCCAAGTCAGGTCTGACTTGGATTGGATTTTGTTGAACTAGTTCAGAACCAGTTTGGATCTGACCTGACTTGGTTTCTGAAGTGGGTCTGACTTGGTTTCTGAACTGGGTCAAATCTGACCTGACCCGTTTTTGACTTGGTTTTCTCACAAAATTTTGTCGAAATTTTTACGTTGCAAAAGACGAAAATTTCGTCACAAAATTATTTTTTCGTCGAAATTTGTACAAAAAAAAAATTTCTATTGAAATTTAGTTTCAAGTCAACAGTTTTGACGAAAATGATTTCTTCCATCAAATGTTTTAAACGAAAAAATAATTTTGTCAAAAAATTTAACAGAATGTTTTTCGTTCAAAATTTCGATGGGAATGTGTTCTAACGAAAATTTTGACGAAAATTATTTCGAGGGAAATGTTTCATTTGAAACTTTCGACGAAATTTAGATTCTCTAAAGAATTTTGACAGAATATTTTTTTCGTCAAAATGTTTTTTTTGTCAAAAAAATTTACGGAATTTTTTTATAGAAATATGTTTCGTTGAAAATTTTCGATGGAAATGTGTTTCGCTAAAAATTTCGACGAAAATTTTTTTTTGTCAAAAAATTTAACGAAATTTTTTTCGTCGAAAACTTTCACCGAAATTTGAAATCTGTAAAGAATTTTGATGAATATTTTTGTCGTCGAAATTTTTTACCGTCAAAATTTTTTGATGACGAAAATGTTTCCGTCGAAAACTTTCGCCAAAATTAGAAATCTGTAAAGAATTTTGATGAAATTTTTTGCCATCAAATTTTTTTGATGACGAAAATATTTCTGTCGAAAACTTTCGCCGAAATTTGAAATCTGTAAAGAATTTTGATGAAATTTTTTGCCGTCGATATTTTTTGCTGTTAAAATTTTTTGATGACGAAAATGTTTCCGTCGAAAACTTTCGCCAAAATTTGAAATCTGTAAAGAATTTTGATGAAATTTTTTGCCGTCAAATTTTTTTGATGACGAAAATATTTCTGTCGAAAACTTTCGCCGAAATTTGAAATCTGTAAAGAATTTTGATGAATTTTTTTGCCGTCGATATTTTTTGACGTTAAAATTTTTTGATGACGAAAATGTTTCCGTCGAAAACTTTCGCCAAAATTTGAAATCTGTAAAGAATTTTGATGTAATTTTTTGCCGTCAAAATTTTTTGATGACGAAAATATTTCCGTCGAAAACTTTCGCCGAAATTTGAAATCTGTAAAGAATTTTGATGAGATTTTTTGCCGTCGATATTTTTTGCCGTCAAAATTTTTTGATGACGAAAATGTTTCCGTCGAAAACTTTCACCAAAATTTGAAATCTGTAAAGAATTTTGATGAAATTTTTTGCCGTCAAAAATTTTTGATGACGAAAATATTTCCGTTGAAAACTTTCGCAGAAATTTGAAATCTGTAAAATTTTTATGAAAATATTTTCCATAAAAAATTTTGACGTAATTGTTTTACTTTAAAACTTCTCCTTTAATGTAATTGTGATTTTTTTTCACGTAATGGGTATGGGTCAAGTTTTGGGTCAGTGGGTCAATATTAAAACGAGTCAGGTCTAAAACTGACCCAAATAAAAGTGGGCAGTATTTAAACCAGTTCAAAAAATATGGGTATTTATGGGTCGGGTCAAGGTCGAATCAAGGGCAGGGCAAGTGAACCAGTTTTTTTGCACAGCCCTAGCAGCTATGGTGTGACTTTAGTTTATGTTTTGCTTAAACTTTACTATGATCAGACTAGCTTTGCCTTGGCTATACTTTTTGTTTTGTTCAAGCTTTGATCTGATCATTTTTGCTAATGTGTATATAGTTATATGCTACTTTTGCTTTGATTAGGAGGAACGAGAAAACCTATGAATGTCTACATTTGCTGACCTGATTATGAAACTATGTCCAATTTGTCATTTTCTTTTGTTTTCAACCGATATCAAATTTTAGTTGCCTCTCATGAAAGAAATTTTCACTATCTTCATACCTCTATTTTAGTACTATGGTTTCATTTTCAATAGGATGTTTAATAGAATATAAAAATTTATGTATTTTACCATGTTCCATTTCACCATCTCAAACTAAAACAATGTAATGCACATTAATACTATAAATAAGGGAGAATTGAGAATGTGATATATTTAGCAATTGAAAATACAATAACCAAAAAACTTATAATATGATTTATTTTGGTTTCCAAAAAGGCTTTATAAATTTGATACATATGATTGAAGAAAGTTAACAAAAATAAAATAAAATTGCTAACCAAACGAGTTTTTTGTTTTGAAAAATATTTTTAGAACAAAATTAGCAAGCAGATTTTTTTGTTTAAATTTTAAAACTCTTTAAAATAAGTTTACCAAACGAATTTTTTTCTTCTTATTCTGAAAATCAATTTTTAAAAATTATTCTATAAAACAATTTTAAGAATAAAAAATCAAAACACAATCAAACAAGCCCTTAATTTCGAGTGTTTAGTGTCCTTCCAAGTTACCTACCCAATAAACAAATGTTCTCTTTTCGTTTTTATTGAAAACTTGGAGCGAGAACAATCAGGGTAGCATGCAGTATTGCAGTCCTATTTAGCAATCATATATCCTCACTTCATGGTCATGTTCCTTTTCATTTTTATTGAAAACTTGGAGTCAGAAATATTAAGGAAATGATATTTATCTCTGGGTTTAATCAGACGATTCTTTATAACCAGACTTAAGGGGAAACATAGCAGTGGCGTGTGAACGGTGGTGCAGCACTACAAGAAAAATAATGTTTAACCACATTATTTTAACGACATTTAATGAAAATGTGGCACAACTTTATAAAATTTCCTATTTTCCTACATTGTTAACAAGAATGTAGCAAAATAAGCCCAATCTATCTATTTCCAAATGCCACAACCACATAAGAAAATAGGGCCCGGTCCATTATTCAAGTGCCACAATTTGCATTAGTGCATTCACTTATTTCTCTTTCTTAAAGACCGTAAATGTCCTCTTTCTCTTTTTCTCTATATGTTTAGCACTCACATTGACCACCACGATGAGAAGGAGATTTTGCCGGCGAGGACAAGGGCATCGGAGTTCAAGTCACTCCGATCGTTAAGCTCAATGATGTCATCGTATCCATCCACAAAGAGGATGAAGATTCTATTCTCAATTTGTGTGCATTTCTCTCTTTTTCTCATTTTCTGTTTTTAATTTAAATTGTTTGGGTGATTTTGCTGGTTGGAATCTAGGGATATTTTGGATATTCCCCCGACATATATCCGGATATTCTGGGTTTCCGAGAACAGTAACGGTACTGTTCATACAGAATTGAGTTAGGGGTTTGTGGACCCTAGATTGTGGAAGTTGAACTTATGTAATGATTAAGTTAGGTCAGAATCATATGATTAAGGGCTTGAGGCTTTGTGAGAAGCCTAAAGACTAGAAACGCAAAGGAAAGGCGTTGTCTTTGTGTCTTATGCTTGTTAAGCATGATTATTGATATATTGTTGATCCGAAATAGATTGTGATTCTGCTGTGTTTGGGCCTTGAGCATTGGTTGGACTCTTGGCTTGGATTGTTAGCTTGCAAGGTAAGCTTCCGTGTCCTCGGATTAGTCTGTTGTTTGTTCCACCGACCTCCATGGGAGGGTGATTTATATGCATGATATGCTTTTATGAAAGATGAAATATGCATTGATATATGCCAGAGATGTATTAAATTAATTGTTGACTACTTGCACAATCAGACAACGACTCTGGTGTGTAAGACATGTAGTGTATGAAAGTGATGTTGTCACTTACACGATCAGACAGCGACTTTGGTGTGTAAGGCATAAGATTGCGACTCTTATGTTTAGATAGGTCGCAGACGTGCATAATCCCTATCCTGTTCCCTGGCCAGTCGAACCGCATTTACATACATCACATGATTAATGAGTTGTAGTATTTAGCTCGTCGAGCAAGAGATTATACTGTCATGATATAAATGCCTTAACATGAACATGCATTGAATTTACTGCTTTTGAACTTATATTATACTTGTAAGTGAGCTTGGGGCGGAAGAGTCCTTGAGGACCCCTTGTCTTACTGAGATTTCTTTTTAGAGATCTCACCCCACGTTTGGGGCACACATTTCAGGTTCAGGTAACGCTGGGGTTGAGACCTCTAGCGGCGGGAGGCCGGAGCTGAGTTAGATGTCTGCTGTTATGATTATATGCTGGATGCTGTTATGTTATCTTTATGATTATGCTGTTATTGTTGAGACTGTTGTTGGGCCTTGTAGCCTTATTTGGCGAGCTTGGGGATTGTCCATGCCACATTGGATTATGTTGTTGATTAGATTTGGGTTGTATAAACTGTTAGGGCTGTCCGGCTTACGTGTAGTAGTGCCGTGACTAGAGACTCAGTTAATGATCTTAATTATGTTATGAGGTTATTTCAGTATAGATGTCTATCTTTTGCATTTACATACAGACAATGTTATGGAACTGAATTAAGTAATTCAACTTGGTAAGAATAACGACGTCATAATTGAAAAGAAAAAGAATATTCCGCATTTTTAATTAGGTGTGACTTAATACGATGATATGTTAACAAACCGGGTTAACCACAGAGTGTTACATGTAGTATGGCCTGGAAATTTCCTTCTCTTTCATGACCGAATTTTTATTTCTATAATTATTTCCAATTGAACATTATATTAAGCTATATTATCTGTGTCTTGTGAAATATAGCTAGAGGCCCTGATTCATCCATTCTTCGATGAACTGCGTGATCCAAATACCCGCTTACCAAATGGGCATTTCATTCCTCAATTATTCAACTTCAAAGCCAATGGTAAGAACTAATTTTCTGGTGAATATTTTTTTATTATATCCTTTGCTTGTTACTTCAAAAATACAAATTGTGCACTACGTACTCTTATCTCTTGCCAAGAATAGACAAATAAGACAACTAGATTTCACATGCGTTTTTCTTCAAAAGATTGTCAATATGCAGCAGCCAGAGATTCATATAAACAATAAATTAGCAATAATGAGATCTTGGTTATATACTTAGTCTCTTGAAACTTATTTCAAATAACTATTTAAGTAATATTCACTAGAATATAATTTTTATAGCCAATTCACGGATGACTTTACTGGTTTAACTAGTTTAATTTTGAAAAATTATGATGGCCAATTCATGCCTAATTAAAAGTAATATTCACTTTTAATTTTTTTTATTTGTTTTTATTTTCATATTTTGAATACAGGGTAAAGTGAGCATTAGCTTAAGGTATAAAAGTGAGCAGCAACACCATGTGTGAACACCCAATTTTGTCCTAAATATTTAAAAAATGACAAAAAAAAAAATCTAAACTTTAAACTTTTATTTTCTTAAAAAAAGGTTAAAAAAAAAGGAAAATTAAAAGAGAAAATTTTTCTTTTTATAATTTGTAATTAGCTGCTATTTTTTTTAAAAAAAAAAAGAAAAAAAAAGTAACAAAACGCCAATTCCGCACAGAAAAAAAACAAAAACAAAACGCATGCAAAGTGGACATGTAGACACTGGGAGATATTCAAAGGAAGTAGACAAAGGGTAGAGAAAAAAAAATAGGGACGATCAAGGAAGATTGTGGCATGCTGAAAGTGACCTTTGCTCCCCACTGTCAAAGCCTTGCACTGGTGGATGCAGGTGCTGTAACACCAAAACAAAAGTGTTTAAAGCAAAATTATGCTAAACAGAGGCCAACATTTGAAAGCTAAATAAAAGACCTTCGACAAGAAACACCAAACAAAGGCCAACATTTGAAAGCTAAATAAAGGCCAACTTTTTTTTTTCTTTAAAATATAAAAAATCATGAGTGGCTAGCTTGCTTTCTGGTTTTGTTTTTTTGATTACATTAGGTGTGTGTCATTATGGTAAAACAAATAAAAAAATATAAGAGAAAACCAACTAAAATAGGACGATAAGCTTGTGAGTACCCTTTTGTTTTCTATTTGTCATAGTCACTGTTAACACTAGCATTTAGGTTTTTTTTTTTTAAAAAAATAAAATAAAATAAAACTAAACTAAGCTAAGCAAAGGCATGTAGTATGTGGTATAGGCTTCAGTTGCTTTCTTCTCCCTAGAGTGGGTTAGGTACATTTTTAATGAATAAAAAATAAATAAATCAATCAAAAAGAAGGAATGCTATGATTATCTACAGCTTTCAGTTTTCGTTTTTTCCTTTTTTCTAGTTGGTTAGGTAGCTTTTTCTTTTGATATTAAAACAAATAATAAAAAACAAACAAAAAATAAAATAAACCAAAAAAAACAAAATAACCAAATGGTCCGTGTTGCCTTATATTCCATATTCATGTAAACAAATGATTATCTTTTTGTGTTGTGTGTGTATTTATCTATTTGTTGGTGAAATATGATTAAATATTTTTAAAGTTATAAAAAAAATAAAATATAGCGGTTATGTTATCGCATCCTCTGTTACTTTTATTACTGATACCTGTTTGTTTGTGTTAGACATACATTATATGCGACACTAATAAAAAATAAAAAGTAAAAAAAAAAACCAAATAAAAAATATAAAAAACTTCATAATATCTTTCTTTCAATCCACGCAATGATTTACAATGTTGATGTATGGTCTTCCATCCTCAAGTGTTGTACTTATCATATGGGTACACGTATAGCTATGCTAACTTATATCCAGCGCAAATGTGGATTTATTTTTTAAATAAAATATTCTCTCTTAAGATTCAAAAAAATTAATTAATTTCGTCTATACATGCTAATAAATATTTTCTAAAATATCCTAGTTGCGAGGTACAACGTTGATGTACAGTATTCCATCCTCAAGTGTTATACTTATCATATGGGTTTTTGTATGGCTATGCTATCTTAAACCATACGCAAATGTGGATTTATTTTCAAATAAAACTTTCTTTCATTTAAATAATTGATTTTACCCAATATCATGGCAGCAATGTACAATGTTGATGTATGGTCTTCCATCCTCAAGTATTGTAAATATCAGAAGGGTATACGTATAGCCATGCTATCTTACACCTTGCGCAATGCGGGATCGTTTTCAAATTAAATTATTTTCTCTCAAAATTTTAAATTTTAAATTATTCCTCCATCTTATTGAATAAATTTGTTTTACACCCTAGCAGCGATATATGACATTGTTGTGTGGCTCGCCACCCTCAAGTGTTATAAAATTCGTTAGAGCTTACGTATGGTTATGCTATCTTAAGCTTTACGCAATGATGGATCTTTTAAAATATATGATTTTTCCAAAAAATTAAAATTAACTAAAACACATATTTTCTACAGAACGACGTAACTTTGAGTTCCTCATTGCAGCAGGGGATACGTCGGAGCGGAATTTCTCCATCAAGTTAAAAATAAAACTTTTTTCAAATTTTGTTTTCTTTTCTCGTAAATAATTTTAACACCTTGCTTTATTTGGGTTAAACAAATATTCTAAAATTATCAAAAATTTGCACGACTAATTTAAGGTAACCGTTTCTGAAACATATGTGTCAGGGGTGCAGTGGGATTAAGTTTCCACCCTTCCCTGTGTATAGTCAGACTCCCGAACCTTGATTCAAAGACCGGTTTGCAATAAAAGGTTTTCCAATTTTTTCCAAATTAAATAAAATTGGTGGCGACTCCATTGTTTTAATTATTTAAATTTCGGGTCGTTACACCATGCAATGGTAGCTGTCTTTCATTTTTTTTATCATCAAGCTATTTTTTTTTTGCAGGTGTTATAGAGTAGATAACACTTCATAAAACTAGGATGTGCATGTTACATGTAAGAAGATGATTTTTTGTATAGACATTCCTTGACAAACTTTTTAATAGTTTTGTTTGGCAATTATTTCCCTTATGTAATATTAGTAGAAAACTTGATTAGCTTATATGAACTTAAAACTTGATGTCTTGTCTAAATTCTTCAATGAAATTAATAAATTTTTTTTGCATATCTAAAATTTGATATAGGGTTTGGAGTTTGGTTCATGTTTCACCTTGTTAACTATTTTGCATGAGCTATTTTTCATGTTATTTTCTTTATAAATGCAATATTTATTAAATTTGAAATATTTTTAATTAAAACTTTTATCATATATTTAGCCACATTCATGAATGTGGCTAAAAAATATTTTTAGACATAATTAGCCACATTTTTTATTGTGGCAAACTATATAGTTTAATCACATTTATAAAGTGGCTAAATTAACAATAAATGTAGCTAAAAAAATGCTACCACACTCAATCAAAATGTGTCAAAGTGAATAAAACAATGTGGTTAAATTATTGCAACATCACTATTAGCCACATTTAATTAAAATGCGGTAAGGTTTGTTCGCTACATTTTTTATCAATGTTTGTCACATTTTTAAATGTGGCTAAATAATTTTTTTTTTGTAGTGGGATGAGACTCTTAGGGGGCGTTTGGTTGAGGAAAATTTTTATGAATGATAGGGAAATGATATTCATAGAAAAATGATAGGAAATTGAGTTTGGTAGGAAAATATAAGGGAAGGCAGACAAGATGATATGCAAAGAAAAGGGAAGAAAGAGAAATTTTCATAGAAATAAAAAGGATATTGTCAAAGTCAAAAAAAGTGGTAAGTCCGTGAGAGAGAGAGGTGTCTGGAGTCTTTTTCAAAAAGTGATAAAGTGTTGAACATCTAGAATTTTAACATTAAAACACAGACTATAACTGAAACTCTATGCAACTAATGCAAGTAGAAGAACCTCCTTGTAACCTTTTTAACCCAGCAGGAGAGGCGGAGGACATTGCACGCATCATTGATGTACTATAACAATTAACAACAAAGTGGTATTATTCAACAAACAAACCTAAAAGGCAAGGGCTACATGAAGGGCCAATAGAATACCCTCCTCAAAAGTTATAGAACACTACCACATAGGCTAAAAAGTTATAGAAATCTATCGCTTGTAGAGAAGAAAAGAAGAGACTGCAAAAGAGTTTTTTGTGCTTTTAGTGGAGTATCATCTTGTAACTCTGTATTGAGCTCATATAGAAAAATCTAATTATTTTGTTCGAGTATTTATATTATGCTATCTTGCAAAACTTTGTGAAGGTAAGTATTTTTAGCTTGGAGAGGTTGGAAATAAAGAAATTACATGGTTTTAGGTTTGCAGAATATAGGATTGAAGAAAACTATTCAGTTCTAATTTGAAGAGGTTAGAATCCATCAAAACTACTTGTTTCTAGTTTGGGGATTTTTTTTTTTCCAATACAGCAGAAGTACCGAACTCAGTACTCTTTTTTTTCTAAATAGGAAAATTTTTCTTTTATTTGAATTCAAACTTTTGTCTGTATTTCCCTTAATCCCAATAATTTTCCTCTGTTGGAATGGATGTAGGTACTATAGTAGTATCCAAAAAGCTCTTCTAGGGGTGACTAAGGTTGGTAAAAGAATACTCACTTGATAGTGAAAAATCTTGGCTTGGCTAGAGATTAAATGTAAGTTCCACGTTAGAGTCAAATTAGCTAAATAAACTTATGTGTGCAAGCTCTCTCTAAACCTTCTCTTTTACATTATCTTGCTTGACTGCTATTTGTTTGATTTTCATGTCTGTGAAAGATACTCCATAGTTATTTTTTTGAGTTTGCAATGTGACTAGCAAGTTTATGTTTCTTTCATAAGCTATTTAATCTCGACACTAGTTTTTTGTTCTAAGTATTTTCGCAGCGAGTTAAATTTGGTGGGAAGACTTGAGAACTTGAATCAAATATCCTTTTCATGTCTTGTTTTATTATCAAAACTCCTATAATTTATTCATTAGGTTAATTATTATCTAAACCCTAAACCTTAAATCATCATTAGTCCATTTTATTAGATCACAGAAAGCCTTCTAACATTGGCCATTGGGCCATGAATCGAGCTGGGCTTTGCTAGCACGCATCCCACCGAGGATCTCATAGCTAGTTGCTCATAATGAATCGTTGGGCCATGAAA
This sequence comes from Gastrolobium bilobum, assembly GCF_033153095.1. NCBI lineage: Eukaryota > Viridiplantae > Streptophyta > Magnoliopsida > Fabales > Fabaceae > Gastrolobium > Gastrolobium bilobum. The sequence goes on along the minus strand of NW_026897255.1, from coordinate 143,159 downwards.
CTTATTTGTACCACGATCAGTCACCTGGTTGCTCAGCCTTCAAATTCTTCACCTGATCTTTTATCTAAGCGCATTAGAAATATTCTAGCCAGTGTTTAAAAACTCGGCCCGGTCATCGACCCGACCGAGGTCAGGGGTGACGGAGTCACGGGTTCAACCGGAAGGTCAAGGGGTCACTACACTGACCCGGTTTTATATGTTAAAAATTTATTGTTATAAAAAAAAAAAAAAAAATTTTTTTTTATAAATATATATCCTATATGAAAATATTAAAAACTAAACCACCAATCATCAAAGATCCAAAATATGCTTAACATAATTCATCAATTACAACCACAAGTCAATATTACACAACCTAATTAAAGTATCAAAATACCAAAGTACAAAACTCGTATTCTAATGGGGTCACTATGTGAACTCAGTTCTGCCTCTTTTAAGAAGGTCACTGACAAAGGAAAATTTCAAAGAAATAAGAATGAGTTTTTGTTTTCCATCAACGACTGTAAGGATTTCATTTGAATGGGTAAAATTCTTTCCTTTTCTAGAAGATTCACGGTAGCGAGGTGAAGATTGAAAACATCTACGCCGCTTGGAGAGAAGAGAATGATTAGATTTAGGTTTGCAAGCATTTTTATTTTTAATAAAACGACGTTATTTCTTGGAATTTTTTCTAAAAAAAAAACATGCAGTGACCCCCTTTGACCCCTCTGACCCAGGAGTCACTGAAACCCGGCCGAGTTTTGGGGGTCGGAGGGGTCGATGTGCATATAGGGTTCAACTTGAGACCCCAACCCTCATAGGGGAGGGGTCAGGGTTGACCCGGGTTAACCCCGGGGGCGATGCGGGGTTTTAAAACACTGAATTTCTAGCTAGGTTGAAGGGGCAGTAAAGAAAATATTATATTTCCATATTTTTTTCACCTTTGTACATAATTCTTGGCTACATTATAGATTACTGATTTTATTAATTGATTTGACATATTGTAATTAGCTCAATTTTAGGATCTCAACCTCTTCTTGTAAAGGTATCACCTATTCTCGATGAGAGCATTCCAACGAATACATTGAGTTAGAAGGGTGGATAATATTATGTAAGGGTTCGCTTTGTCTGCAGATAAGTTATCTGCAGTAAGTCAATACGACGTCGTTTTGGGACAGAAATCATGGTGTTTTTATAATTTTAATTTATTTCAAGGTTATAATAGTCTTTATATTTATAATTTTTTAAGATTTCAATACCAAAACGACGTCGTTTTGGGAATAAATGCAGATAACTTACCTGCATTAACTGCAGAAACATTTTTCCTGTAATCTAACAAATTCAATCTAACAACTTAAACTGATAAATGATATTACATTAATAATTTTATATTAGAATTCTCTTTTTGAGAATGAGAACCAACAAAGGCATTGGCATGAAATTCACCGCGGAATGCCCATTACCACTCTCAAAGGAAAATCTTGTGGCTATATATCCAGAGTTCAGACCCGAGAAACATACAAGAAGGGAGACGGCAGCTTATAATAAAAAAAAAATTATTGTACATTAATTACAACATTCAGCAGTGCGCACGTGTATGTAGGTATTTTATGGTCAAGCTAGCTATGGATTTTTGGCAAAGTAGTGGAAGTATAGTCTTAAAGTTAAGTGCTTTGAAGAATCAAATGCAATTCTAGGAGGATAATGAAGCGCCATCACAACTTGTTTGATCAAAGCCTGGTACAGCTTCACTATTGGGGGAATGCAAGGCCAGCCCTTAATCAGAAACATAAGGCACTTTGCATAAAAACATAAAAAAATGGAGAATAACTAAAAGCTAGTCAGTGCATTACATCTTTGCAATATTTAAATCCTGGCTGCGCCGGAAACCTAAGCTACCTATGATCGAACCTACACTTATTTATCATTTGCTCCACAGATGATTATAAATATAGTTATGTCACGCATCTAATTAACCCCACAAGCTACTGAAAAATGAGGTCACAACAACTTGGAAGACCAACGCGATTTCGGCCTAAAAAAGGGCTTAGCTTATAATCAAATCACAATTCATAGTTGTCTTGTCAAGTAGCTAGTGTAATTAACCATTGAGGCTTATACATTAAGTTATAGTTAGACAATAAAATGAACTAAATAAAGGGTGTAGGAGTTTCAATATATGGATGCCAATGTTACTATGATGCCCCCCATGCATTGTCCGGTCACTTCCTTTCTCCAGAACCGAAAGACATGATCTTTGGTGGTGTTTGGTTTGGAGTGTGCGTATAGAGATCACCATTAGATGACCGAAGTTTTAGGTTAGGGTAAATTCCCCCGTGACTCCTTTTCATCTTAACAAGATCATACATTTTACCAAAAGAGTAGAACTAGTAGTACTCAAAATTAACTGGACTTCCAATTCATCAGTGGATCTAAAGCTTTTCAATGTACAATTATTCAAGCCACAATGATCATAAAATAGAAACTAATCCGTTCTGAAGTTGGTCAACGCTAGCTGGAGAAGGAAACTAATTTTGAGTCTCATACATGGCCAGAAAAAAAAAATGATAGAGAAGCATATGCATGACATGACATATAAACATATTCATGACTGCTTGCAATGGGAAATATAATTTATGAGGAAGTAAGCATTTATGTTTTTTCTTTTTGCAAAGATTTACTTTAATTTCTTTAAGTTGCTATATATGCAGAGGAAAACTTAATGAAGACTAGTTAGTTCATTCCATTCTAAAATATAAGAGAAGTAGATGAAGTTCAGCCTAAATATTCGATCATTCAAACAAAAGTGTTGTATGCAAATGATTGTTGAGCATCATCACTAGCTGGAAGATCTACCAGAGAATAAAACCAGTTGCTCTATATAAACAAGCTAATCACCCCATATATACTGTTGTACATACCAATCTCTAAAACTAACGCCGTAAAGAACCACCCTTTTATTTATTACGAATCCCTAGTTTTATATTGCATCCATTTTAATATACCTAACGCACAAACACTAATTATCATTTGATATTAATTTATAACATTTGTGAAACCAGCTATAGGGAAATTGTATTACCAAGGCGGTATATGTTTAAAATATAGATAAACCAACTAGAAGAAATTAAAAGGCACGGAAATAAAGGACAAAGAGGGGGTGGCTTGTTATCGATTTGCGACTTGCCAGTTATTGCTTCATGCCTAACAACAACGAGTTCCTTGAAACACGTAGCTAAATGCCAGTGTTAATTTAAAAGCTGAATCCTCAAGCATATCAGAAAAGAAAAAAAGAAAAAAAAAGAAGAAAGAAAAAGGAGAAATAACCAAGATACGAATTATACGTACAGTGTTGTTCCATATAATAATGGACAAAGGAAAGTAAAATCCCAAAGATCAAATAAAAAACCAATGAGTCACTAGTTACGCACCACTACATAATCATCATCCATTAACAAAAAGAGAAGAAGAAGAAGAAGAGAAGGAGAAGCATATCATATTATATATATATATGTAGTCCATGAATTTTGCTGACCTTATAATAACCTGAAATTCCTTGATTAACATCTCCAACGATAACCTTATAACTCGTAGCGAGAAAAAAACAAGAGAGAGAGTGATCCCTTATAGAAAGGACATAGCCCTTAAAATGAAGGACGTGCAGCTGAGTTTCCCGCCCAACCATCCACTGGTAACTGAACATTCTGCATATTCAATGGCAAATTGAAGAACGGGAGACCGGAAGAAGGGTCAGGGAAAGGGTTGTTGTTTCCCACGCCACCGCCACCACCGGAACCTTGAGAACCGGTAGCCGGTGGCTGCATCTGAAGCTGTTGTTGTTCCTCATCGTCCAACGGCAACCTCTCATAAGCCACGTTGGTAAACGAAGCAGCAATCACGATCACCGGCCCCGCCGCTGTCAACTCTCCGACCACGCTCCCTCCTACCACCTGTCCCTGCCCTCCGGCGAGGTATATAGTGAGGCTAGTCGCTCCCGGCGGAGCCGGCGGCGGAAGGAAAGAACCTGAGAGGGATAATATCTCGAACCTCCCGTGGAGGGTGACGACGGCTCCAGCTGCCGCCGGTTGCCGCAGGCTGACATTGGTGACGGTGCCGCTGCCGCTTAGGATACAGATCCCACGCTGGCGCCGCCGCGCGTAGGTGGTGACGCAGTCGAACACGTCGGAGCCGCTTCCAACTTCGAGAATATGAGCCCTGAGAGTGTTGGCGCTCTCCCTCGTGATGATCACCGGCGGCTTCGGCTTGTTCTTGGAGCCCGGTGGCCTGCCACGTGGACGGCGGCCGACGATGTCTCCGGGTCCGGCGGAGACTAGCTCGAGGCCTTGGCTTGGATCATCGTCTTCGGTGGTGGAAAACGGTGGTGCACCACCGCGATTCTGTTCTTGTTCTTCGGAATCGGGATGGTGTTGGTGGTGGTGGTGATGCTGCTGAAGGTGCAAGTCCGGTCTGTGAAGGTTTTGAACAAAGCGTGAAGCAGTTCCTAAATCCAAACCAGCCATAGACACATCAAAGGAAAAGAGAGAGAGAAAGATAAATATAGAAAAAAGAAAAGAAAATTAAAAAAAAAAAACGAAAAAACAAAAGTTATATATATAATATATAAGATGAAAACAGAAAACAAGGACAATGATTTTTATTATAGATAATTGTTGTTGTTGTTAATAAATATTGAAGCAAATTTTGTTTTGGTTTAAGAACACTGTTTTTTTACCCTGCTTTTCTTTATGTTTATTTTAAGGGAAGTGGTGTGTGTGTGTGTGTTTGTGTGTGAGTGTTTAGACACACAGAAAATAAAAAAAGAAGTGAAAGGAAGGGAAAAAAAAAAGGTGGACACAGAGAGAAAGAGAAAGATGAAGTTGAAGATGGAATAGAAAAAACTGATGAGGGTTGATTTAAGAAAGACAGAGAGGAACAGCGATGGATGGAGTGCAGAGAAAGCAAAGGGAACAACAAGGAGAAGCAGAAACAGAAGAAGAAGAAGAATGAGAGAGAAATGAACAAAACGTAGTCATTTGTTTGGACAACCTAAAGTTTAATATAATAATAGACATAATAAAATAATAATTTAATACGCTTTCTTTCTCGATTGTGTTCATCACTTCTGTTTGAGGAGCGTGACCTGGAAGCGACCTTAAGTTAATTGGATTTAATTAAACATTTCCAACAGATGAACTTTTATATAGGCATTATTTGGGTACGGTGAGACTCAATTTTTTTTTGTCATACTGCACTTCTTAACTTTGATATACGTATTCTAATCATCTATTTAAGATGAGGTGATCCCCTAATACTTTTATAAGTTTCAATTTTTAAAATTAATTATGTGATTAATTTTGAATTGGGGTTTTGTCACAATGCCCTCTCAAAAAATGTATTTATTAATAATTTTGTATTTAGAAAGTGTTAGTAAAAGCAGTATTATCTATGATTCCAATCCTAGATACGATAAATAAGTTCATGGAAATTATATAGGTAGCAAACCGGTGTTTATTTGTAACTAATTTTTTTTTTAAATGTTTTGTGCTATTATTTATTGGAATAGGATATTGTAACAACCAAATAATGTTACTACCAATGTTACTACCACATCTTAATCGTTGATTTCCGCCGATCAACGGTTATCATTTTTCAAATCAAACTCATTAATTAATTATTAATTCGCAATAAATGATAACCGTTGATTGACGGAAATCAATGGTTAAGATGTGGTAGTAATATTGGTAGTAACATTATTTAGTTGTCACAATATCATATCCCTTATTTATTTCCTATTGCAAAAATTGCCAAAAATATTTATTCTTCATTAGTATTTAGTTAATTTCCTATTGTAATTGTGTTTAATTCGCCTGTGTATATAGGAAAATGTTATATTTCGAGAAAAGTTATATTTACAACTTTTTTTTTATAATCTCTTACAACCATATCTTAATACCGTTGATTTCTGCCAATCAACGGTTATCATTTATTGTGAATTAATAATTAATTAATAAATTTAATTTGCGAAAATAATAACCGTTGATTGACGGAAATCAACAGTGTTAATATATGATTGTAAGAGGTTGTAAAAAAAAGGTTGTAAGTATAATCTTCCTCGATATTTTACTACCATTTTAATTTATCACTTTTACTATCTCTTTAGTTACCGTTGGATCAATTTAAAATCAACGATTAAAAAAAATTAATATGATAACTGAAGAGGTATTAAGAGTGATAAGCTTAAAATGGTGATAAATATACTGAGATACCGATCCTAGTTATCTCTTTAAGGCGAGTCGGTCCCGAAACTAATTACCAAGTATAAGTATTTATCTTTTATTGTTTTACAACAATAATACACACGCACGAGCACAACACATTAAAATAACTACGATTATTTATGAGCCATTAACTAACTAACTAACTAAGCTCATCTCCCTCAGACTCCAGGTTATCTTTGAATGCAGACAGTAGTTTGAGTCATTTTTGGATAATTGAAATGGATGTGTTTACAGAATCAGAATTTTAAACAGGACTCCACATGTTAGATAATATGAATGCTGATCATATTCGGAAATTGTTATTGGTCTTTTACACCTGAAGGTAATCATTGCTCAGATGACATGGTTAGTTAATGCACTAAATTGTTGGGATAAAATTAATTGTTAAATGAGGAAAATTTTTAGCTTATTTTAAAAAGAACGTATCCAGATTAGTGAATTTTATAATAATAACGTTATATACAAAAACTTAACTATACTCAGATTAAAAATAAATAAAAAAATGCAACTTAACATCACTCTGATGTAGCTAGGAGATCTCTGTATAGATTGTGTTCTTCTTTTATTTATTCGATTTTTAAATAATTTTAGTATGTGTCCATAGAAATCAATTTAAAGGAACAGAGTTCGATCCAAATAATACGATTGTTGAGGATTTCGTAAACTAAAAAAGGTCTTTTAATTTAAGAAATGTGCATGGATAAATAGCACATATGTATTAATTAAAAGAAAAGAACAAAATCAAGATGAAAAATAAAATTAACTACTACTTTAAAAACTGTACAAGAAGGCAAAGAATGGAAAAAAGTTTAAATTTTTTGTTATGTTGTCGGACGGAACGAATAGAATAAAAAAAATGATTATCATATGGTTCTAAGCCATTATTATCACAATATCTAAGTGTAATCTACACTTTATTTTATAGCTAGCTAAAAAGTAAAACTAGATGCGTAAAGAATGAATTTATATTTAAAATATGTTTATCCACTTCATACAATTTACCACACATACTTTTTGAGGCAATCAGAGCTGGAAATCCAGAAGAATACGGCAATACCGCATTTCCTTATTGAGGATTTCAGTCTTTTAATCAAATAGAAAAGAAAAAAAACTAACAAAAGCAGATAATCATCTCCCTTTTTGCTCTAGTTGTTGTTTAAATTTTAAAATGCATTATTTTATTTTATTTTATTTTGAGATATTCCAATCGTAAAAAATCGTAAAATCGTAAAATCGTAAAAGCGTTTGGAATTTTGATGGAATCGTTTTGATTGAAAAAAATTGTAGAATTGTAAAATCGCAGATTTAAATTGAGATTTTAACTACCATGTTCGCGACTAATACGATTCGGGATGAGTCCCGGAATTAAGACTTTAAATTTCTTCCAAAGACAGGAAAGATCGAACATATGCTCCCACTCCTCACCTGCTCAGTTTCCTTGCATCAACTGAGCTACTATTATTTGATTAAAAAAAATACTCTCGATGCCTTGCGAGAATATATGAGAAATATAGAATTGGATTTAATAATCTACAAATGATGTCAGAATATTAACATTAGTACTTGTAATCTTACTGGATTCACTGGAGTGAATTAAGGAAAGAATTGACATAAATATTTAATGTATATGTACACAATAAAGATTGTGTGCGTGTGGATGGGGTTGCACGACGGAATATGGATGCTGATGCTGATGCTGATTTATTAATGTTGTTGGTGCCTTGGTGGTGTTCTCGTGGGGTTTGAAACTTTGGGCATCTCCTTCTCTTCATGTGGGTTGATGACACTAACCATGGTTTAAGCAAGTTGATCAAGTTTGGTTTAGATCTAGTTTTAGCACAAGCAGTTGGAAACTTGAGACTGAGGAGCTACAACCTATACATTAATATGATTATTTTAATTGTTATGATAATAAACATAGTCACATTCCATAAATGAGGGAGGAGGAATGGGCAAGTGGGAGATGGTGCCGCGGCGGGTGGATCCCACTCTTGTCTTTTTCTTCTCACCCTTCAATAATCCCTTCTTTTATTTTGTATTATAAATCATGTAAATACTATTTTTCATATTATAGAAAATAAATTTATTTTTAATATATAAAAATATGTGGAATTTATGTTAGCCAATATGAGAAGAAAATAGATAATAAGAAAATACGGGTCTTATATATTTTTATGTGTGTGTGAAAAATAAAATTTATCTCAAACAAAAAAAAATTAAACCCATAAACCATTAAATTGTAGATTAGAATTTATATGTTAATTAATAAATTATCTATGATCAGTATTATCAAGTAAACAGAAATTAAAATAACATACATCAAAAGGTGTTTCTAATACGTGATTTGTTTTTTTATGGGTCTTACATATATAGAAAATATTATAAATTAAAACAATAGAAAAAAGAAGTATTCTTTTAAAGGATACAAGCTTGTGTCCTTTTAGGTGATTTACACAAAATTTGACTGATAAGACTTTGTGTAAATCTGAAAAGTTATTTTTTTTTTCTTTTTCCAGTCACATTCCTGAAGTGTAAAGTGAATTTTTTTTCTTCAGATTTACACAAAATTTTACTGATCAGACTTTATGTAGGTCGTTAAAAAGGTACAACTTGTGTCTTTTTAAAGGACATCCACTGAACCCTAAAACAATATACAAATATCAATATCCTAGCTAGAATATTGGGGCTTTACACTGTATTAATATTAGGCTTATATTAAAAATTTGAGGCAGAAATGTGCTACATTCCCATAGCTAGTTTCGTTCTACTTAAATGAATATAGTTATTTTGTCTATGATTTTAGGTAATTCTATGTAAACGCATTTGTAGGTTGTAGTTTGATTCCAGCAGTGTGGGAGGCAAAACACGTGTTAGGATGGGAACTGGGGATGGGGATCGAAATAATTTGGTTAGGACGTTCCTAAATTATTTGCAATTATAATTGACCTAATAAGCAAGATTTTTATTGGTTATCTAATAAGCTAGGGTTATTTTTTTCATTAATAAAGGCTTAAAGGGGATGATACAATTAATACTAATAGTCAAATAAATTTAAGAGCTCCCAAAAAGCTAAGACATATATACTCTGCACTTGAATCTGACCAATTAATTAAGGTTGAGATAAAATGAAGATAGGTACATGCTTGTTTGGTTAGGGTTTCATAACGCGGCCATGTGTACCCTGAGTGCACTGTTGATTTAAAAAATAAATAAATAAAGGATGAAAAGTCTTGTAAAAATCATAATTTTTTATGCGCATGCAGGTGACTCTGCTTTTTCAACTCGATCCTATAATTATGGAAGATTAATGTATTTTATTAACGATTAAAAAATAAACAAACTCTCTTCAAAAGATTATATATTTTATATGAAACTCTTTCTATTTTCTCTCTTTGCTTCCTCTTTCTTTAGTAAATAACTAAATAATTACACCTTCATTATCTTTATTTTATATTCCTAACTTGTTTAGAGGGGCTTAAAGTTTAAGATGATTCTTCTTTATGGTTTGGTGGAGGGGGTTTGGACAGGTGGGAGGTCCCAATCCACACACAACGAAGGCGTTTTTTTTTTTTTTTTTATAACAAAAGGCGTTTTTTTTTTTTTCTCCAATCCGAGGTTACACTTGAACTTGACTTACCTAAATAATAAGCCAAATTAAAGCTAGTAATTAAATTAATCAAATAAACAACGGTGCTGAAAGTCACATATATATTGAACACACCACCAGAAAGGTTCTCTAGGCATTAATTAGCCACATTCCCCCCTGATTGTCACCAGAAGTCGAATCTGATTATCATGTAATTTGCTATGTTCATTTCATTGGAAGCGTTTGAAATCGTCACATTCAAAACTTATGTTTTTTTTCGATTAACAGTATAATTAGAGGACAGAAAAATTACACACTTTCTTCTAAGGATCCTTTGTGTCATGGAAATTGTCCACGAAAAGAAACAGCTTGCTTTAAATATTAGTGGAGCACTGACAATGTGATATAGTAATTTACTTATTTAAATGTAATTTAATATGTTTTAAGTGACATAAAACCTTTACAAGGTTGGATCTGACATATACTAATTAGTGCTATTTCTTTAGTGGATGATTTAAGTAAATAAAGTATGATATATTCACTGTTGTTGATGGTCTTGTCTAAACGTAATCATAAGCTATGGCCTAATGGAACATGCATGCATATTTGGAATTTTCAAGGGGACATCGCTACCTAGCAGTTATGTTTAAATAAACATTAAATTGTACGAGGATTCTTTATTTACAATGTTTATTGACTAATATAATCTGTTTTGAAAAAAACAAACATGCTCTTCCTTCCGTTCTTTTATTAGTTGGATGGAAAAAGAAATCAAAGTGACTGGTTATTAAACTGGAGAAATCAAATGAGTCTTATTATTTGAATAAGAGAAATTTGAGTAAATATATAGGTTTAACGTATCTATTTTATTGCAGATTTTTTTTTTTTTGTCATATTTATATAAAAGTGAGTGGATACTACTAATTTATTTTTCTCTTCTCTTTATGACGTGACCCATTTATTTTTATATAAGTGTGATAAAAAAACTATATGATAAAGATAAAAATAAAAATATTTTCCCCTAAAAATATTTTTAATAAAAATCATTCTCTATACGAGAATGAATGGGCATATTTATATTTATTATGATACAAGTATATTTGGCATACATTTTGATCATTAAATAACTCGAATTTATTTTGTTTATTTGTGGAACGGTGCAAATTGTTGACTTTGTACTCTTTTACTTAAGTCCAATTGAGTTAAGAGTATGAGAAAAACCCAACAAACTTAGGACTAGGGTTTGTTGGTACTCATATAAATACTACCACTTAAGTTATCAACCTCCAAGTCATTGAACAGAAGAAGTAAGCTCAGATCTAAAAAAGTGGCCACACACTTCTCATTCCCCGTTGAGATATAGTCTAGAAGATCTGCCACTGGCCAGCCTCAAGGAGTTTGTTTGTGCTGCAGTGCTGAGTAGAGCAGTTTGTTAAGGAGAATCATACACAAGGAGATTCTGCACAAGATCTGCGCTTCAAGATGTAAATTAGAACGATAATGATCTGTTGCATCCCAAACCACAACGATCTAAACGCTTTCGCAGATCCAATTGCGCCTACAATTGGTATCAGAGTCAGATTATGGGTTTGGATGTGAATCTAATTTTTGATTTACAGTTATTCATGTAATTAGTTTTGCTTCATTAAATATGGCACCTAAAATTCTATGTTTTTTGGTGTGTGTTTCACATGTGAATCCTTATAATTCTTTTCATTAAAAATCGATGTTTTATTTGGTTTTTGACTTTAATCCATGGTAGAGATTTATAATTTGCATTTTCTTTGGTTGTAACAAGGAGGCTAATCTCACATGATTAACTTTCCTCCTTGATTTTTATTTCAATTTTTGTACTTTTTTTGTTGTATTACAAAATTATAATGAAAAGAAGATCCAAGAGAAGCCCAAAACAAGGAGATCCATATTTGTTTGGCCGTGTTTGTGACCTTTCAATGGCCGATCTGAGAAACCAACCACATGGGGTAAAAGATGACAGGAAACCCTGCAAGAAAATGATCGGTTTCGGCCAAGATGACGCTAGAAGTGTCGCTATGCGCCGCCTGAAATGGCTACACATGGCCACCACTCGCCTGGAAAAGAGTGGCATGGAAGGTCAGATTTAGGTTGTTCTGGTGGCTGTGGTTTCGTCTGGCTGTGGTTTCGTCTCTTCGGGGAGGTCATATCCCTAAATTTTCGTGCTGAGATGAGTTTAGGAGACAGTGTAGTGGATGTGACGACTAGGGTCCCTAAAAGTTTTCTTAGGATTTCCTGCCAAAGTTTGGTATTTTGAGCTTTTGGGCCCACGGTTACCATAAAAAGGCTTGAAACAAAACTTATGGATCAAAAGTAAGGAGCAAATGAGCTGGAAAATTTTCCTTTTTGTTTATTTTGTAATTTTTCTCTCTCTAGGGAACCATGAATTAAAGTCTAATTATAATTGCTTTATTTTTATGAATGGATGAATTATATGGTCTGATAACATGTTTGACGTGGTAATATGCCAAATAGAATAGTGGTGTTATATTGTTGCATAACTTGTTAATTACACGAGCATGATGACTGTTATGTTTGAACGACTAGATTAATAGTCATTATGGAAATTAATATTTCAAAAATTAAATGTAATAATTGTTACATTTTGATAGGCTAGATTAAGGGTCATTATGATATCAATTCTAATTTTTGAAATATATGCATAATGAATTAAATGATTAATGATCGTTATGAAAATTATTTTAAATTCAAATTATCCTTATAAATGACAATTATTATGATACCTAAAATTTAGATTAGTAATTAAGCCAATTATAAAGATAATTTAAATCTAGATAAATAATTGGGAATTTTTTTTAAGAGAACTGTTGATTTTGCGAGTAAATTATGGGTCTTCTATAATGGTCATGTGTTAAACAAACGCTGCATACCATAGTCATGTATCATGATTGTGGGAAGCACACACTGCCTATCATGATTGTATTTTAGAACCTTAATGATTTCAAAATTCTGATAAGCATTGCGTTGCACGTTCATCGACACGCTTGCTTACATAGTTTTTGAAATCAAACAAAGGTTACTCTCAATTAAATAATGATAGAAAAATTAAAAAATTGCTTATGTTGAATAAGAGGAGATTTAAATTAAGAAATTAATTTAACCTCCAAGCGTACTATAGGACCATTAATGAAATAATCATGTGAAGCCCCATTGGATTTTATTAGATTGAACCTAAATAATCATCAGAGAAGATTTAAATTAAGAAATTAATTGAACCTCCAAGCGCATTGTGGGTCTATCAATAAAATAATCATGTGAAGCCCCTCCGAATAAGCATGATTGGTTTTATAATTTCAAAATTTTAATAAAGTATTGTGCGAATAATGGTTCAGCAATACTAAGTTATTAAAGATAATTTTAAAATTAAACAATGAAATTTACATTCAACAAAACTTATGAAAATTCCCAATAAAAATATTGAATAAGTGAAGGTTTTAAATTAATTATTTAATTTTAAAACATACGGGCTCCATTTATGGGTCCATTAATAAAATAATCATGTGAAGCCCCCTCGAATAATCATGACCGAATTTTATTTGATTGGACCTTAATAATTTCAAAATTTTAGTAAGATTTTGTACTGCCCGACATTGACAATACTTGGATACTAAAGATAATTTCGAAATTAAACAATGGTTGATTACATTCAACTTTGGTAAACTTAATAACCCTCCCACAAGGATCTGGTAATGGCACTGAAGACCCAAATAACAATTTTAGTTTTTACAAGTGACTTGCCCGACGTAAACCTTATAAAGAAACCTGAAGGATTATTAACAATAAACAAAAGTAGTTATGATAGTTATGAGAATCTACTCGCACTTTGTTTGTTTATTGCATTATTTGTTTGTAATTATGTGCCATGTATGCTTTTTATTTTTCTTCTGGAAATCTCTTCCTTCAATTCTTTAGAAATGATTTTTGAGTCAAAAAACCTCTAGGTGGTACCAATTATGAACAGTGCAAAGCAAACCTCGATATTGTTTTAAAACATGAAAAGCTAAAAGTTATCCTAACATTACCAAAGCTATGGCAACTTGCAGATGATACGTCTAAGGCAACAAAGATGTAATACTTAGATTGGGAAAGGGTAGATAAAGTAGTTCATTGCTTTGTTCTTGTCAGTCTTTCCAAAAACTTGCAAGAGCAAGTAAACATGGTTAAGAGTGGAATAGAGATGCTCAGACTCTTGATGACATGTATGTTGCTTCTAGCGGCCCTGCTAGACAAAATGCAGTTAATGCAAGCTTTGCTAAGAGTTTTGTTAAATCAAAAAGGGAAAATCCAAGGGTGGTAAAAAAACAGAATGACTTGGTTATCAGTTGTCAAACCAGTTGCTATGAAGAAGTCGAAAGGCAAATATTTCAAGTGCGGATTGAAGGAACAATGAAATAAAAATTGCCTAGAGACGACGAAAAGAACTAAACATAGGTAAGTTAAGGCTTGGTTAGTGGATGAATAAATGATTCAGAAACCACTGATTATGTTTTTTACTCTTTGTAGTAGTTCAAACATTGTATGTCTGTCAACGGTGGACAAAGATATTTTAAGCTTGAAAATGGAGAACTTGTGTTTGTATTAGCTGTAGGACAAATTATTTAAAGGATTTTGATTTTGGGTGACTGTTTATTTGTTTTGAATTTCAAGAGAAATTCAATTTTTTTTAGTTGTTTGGTTAAAAATGGTTTAACAATACAATTGATTCCTCAACTTTATTTCGAAGTTAATTTTCATCTTGCTTGTTCAGGTACATTGTTTAAATAGGCTTTATTACCTATATCCTTTGCCCCATTGAATTTATTATGGTGAATTAAGAGGATGATGAACAAGAACATTCATCAAAGAAATAAAAGTTTCAAATAAAACATATCTTTGACCTTTGTGATTGAGTCAGATTATCTAAAATAGGAAACATGATTTATTTAAAAGAGGGACTGAAAGTTTCACAGTCTTTGAATTAAAAGCTACATGTAAGTCTTATTTGGAAGGTAAAATGGCCAAGCAATCTTACAAGGTCAAAGGGATTTGCACAACTATTCAACTAGAATAGGTACATACTGATGTATGTGGACCAATTAGCGTTTATGTCAGAAGAGGTTATGAGTATTTCATTATATGAATGGTTACTCTGGATTTGGACATATGAACCTAGTGCACCATAAGTCTAAAGCTTTTGGAAAACTCCAAGATGTTTAAGTCTGAGGCAGAAAAGTATCTAGGTGTTCAAATCAAAACACTTTGTTCTTATTGAAGTGTTGGATACTTGTCTGGTAACTTCAGGTCTTACCTATTTTAAAATTGGATAGTTTTCACAACTGTCAACTCTATGAACGCGTTTGTTGAATGAAGTTGCAGTATGCAGAAATCAAACATATTTAGACTTGGTGAAGTCCATGCTCAGTTATTCATCCTTGCTACTGTTGTCCTTGGAGATGCATAGGAGAAGAATTTGTACCTTATTAACTTGGTTCCATCAAAGTCTATTGTAAAAACACCTATAGAATTATGAAAAGAGTGCAAGTCCAGTTCAAACCATATTCAGATTTAGTGTGCTCCGGCATATATCTTACACCAACAGTCAAATAAGATGAAATCTTGTAAAGAAGTGTGCTTATCTTTTGGATACCCTAAGAGAATTAGGGATGGATCTTATTTAGTCCAAAGAATAAGATAATCTTAGTGAAACTCACATAACTTTCTAAAATCAATAAGCCTATGAGTAAGGTTATTCTTGATGAGACTTATCTCAAATCAATAATCTCTAGAAGCTCCATCTTCTGTTCCCTTGATTATTCAAAGAGGGAAAAAATGTACCTCTAGGTGAACAAACACGGGAACCAAAATTGAAAATTTAACATGATAATATACAAGTTAAACCAGTAAAAATATTAGTATCATATGTGGAAGAACAATATCAAGGATTTGCTAACACATAATATGTGGATCATCAAGAAATTAAAGATCCACCATCTGTCCCAAACTTGGTTCTACCTATAAATGCACAAGGTCTAGTGGAGTACATTCATAGTAGGAGAGAGCCTTGTTAACCCTCAAGTTATCTCTTGTTAAGTTATATTGATCCCACTAGTTACGATAATACACTAGAAGATGTTGTTTATCAAGTGTTGCTCAAAGCTATAAACCATGAGGTGACATACTTGTATTTCAACTCTGTTCAATCTCCACTAAAGGTACCAAGAGGTGTAAGACCCGCTAGCTGTATGTGGACCTATGAGGAAAATGAAGGATGGATAGGAAGGTGAAAATCTTCAAAGCTAGTGTAACACCCCTTGTATACCCGGATTGTTATCATATTACAGTATTAAGCGAAGCTCAATTAAATGCGGAAGCTAACTTTTTCTTTTCAATTATGACGTCATCATTAACCAAGTTGATTACTTATTCTTTTTTCAAAATATTGTCTGTATGTAAATTGCACTAAAGGACTAACTGAATAACCTCTTAATATAAATGTGTATCTAGTCATGGAACTACAACACGTAGACCGGACAATATCCTGATACAATTATACAGCTCAAAACTAAATAAATATAATATAGTCAATGTGGCATAGACAACCCCTATGTTCACCAAATAAGGCAACAAAGCCCAACAATGTCTCAACTCAAATAACATGATAATAAAAATAAAGCATGGTCAACATCCAAACATATCAATAAACAACATGCAGCTCAATTCAGCTTCGGCCTCCTGCCGCTAGAGGTATCAACTCCAGAGGTACCTGAACCTGAAAATGTGCCCCAACACGGGGTGAGATCTCTAAAAATAAATCTCAGTAAGACATGGGATCCTCAAGGATCTCTCCACCCTAAGCTCACGTACATGTGCAATATAAGTTATAGAGTAAAGACCCAAATTGGTCCCTGACAAAAAATGCAGTGGCCAAATTAATCCCTAAGAAAAATAAACTCGTAAAATAGTCCCCAACAATGTGAAACAGGACCCACGTTAGTCCTTCTGTCAAACCAAAATTAACGGTGTGAGTGACGGTGCTGATGTGTCACGTTAAGTGACATGCTGAAGCCCACGTGGACATCTTGGACGACGTCGTTTGTTGAAGCTCAGCCACCTTGGACACACAGTTCTC
The DNA here is from genome assembly GCF_033153095.1 of Gastrolobium bilobum. Classification (NCBI taxonomy): domain Eukaryota; kingdom Viridiplantae; phylum Streptophyta; class Magnoliopsida; order Fabales; family Fabaceae; genus Gastrolobium; species Gastrolobium bilobum. Next base: position 126,154 of record NW_026897255.1, on the reverse strand, counting down.
TTTCATCCAAGAAACGTCATCGTTTGTTTGTTAGGGTTCAACTTAAACCAGAAAGCATGGCATCGAATCGAAGGTTGAACGCATGAATTTGGGGAAAATTGATTGACGGTATAAGGAAGATGGGTGTATACTATTCGATTTAGGGTTGATCTTTGTGTTTATGCCATGATTATGTCTTTTGGAAGGGGGAGCTCAGGTAGTTCGTTTGCGTCCAGAAGTGGAAGAAGGAGAGCTGCTCCATTGTGTAAATGTGGGAGGCACAATGTTGTTTACACCTCCAAGACACCTAGAAACCCTAATAGATCATTTTTTGGGTGCCCCAACTTCAAGGTGAGGTTGATTTTATCATGCGTTATTTTTGGTATTTCAATCTTATGAACTGTATATTTGAATTTTGTTTAGGAAAAGAAGTCGTACTGTAACTTTTTTACATAGGTGAATGATGCTACATCTGATACCATGGAGCTGAAAGATTGGACAATTAAAAAAATTGGAGTTGAATGTAGCTGAAATGGAGTTCAAGTTGAAATTTTTGGACATGAAGCTCAATGATGAACTGCAACTGGAGGTGAATGACCACAAAAAGAAGATTAATGAGCACTGTATAAAGAATGAAGACATAGCAATGAAGATGCAGGCAGACTTTGAAAGGGTTGGGAAGGAAACGATGCATGTGTGTAGGTGTGCTAGGGTGTTTGCTGGATCCATTATCATTGTCTTTGTAATATGTTTATATCTTTGTAGTAGGGTGGAGTGAAATGTTCATTTTTAATCTGTAATATGTATGCTTCTCTGTAATGGAAAGACCACTGTTGGGATGTAATGAGATGTTGATTGTTCTTAAAATGGTTAATGTCCTTGAACTTGATTGTTCTTAAAGCACAACCTGCTAAGTATAAAGTTATCTGGAAATGCCAATTAAAATGGTCAAAAGACTGTATGAGCAGTAACAACAAGGATTGAGGGAATTATATAGAAGGGGGGAATGAGCTTCTGTGGTAACAGCTTTTTGTGGCATTGGTCTTACTGTCATGTTTTGCAGGGACTAATTTAGACCCCGATGAATTTGTTAGGGACCTATTTGACCTAGTGTAAAATATTACAGGGACTAAAATGGTCCTCAACCTCCATTGCTAGGGACTTATAAGGTATAAAAAGGACCAATTTGCCAAGCAATTTGGTAATGACCCCAACATTCAGGTATGTTTACACATGACCCCAAAATGACACAGCATACAAAATATAAGCACGACAAGCAATTTGCCAAAGAGATGGTAATGACAGAAACAAAAAATAGTATTGTTTGACAGTATTGAATACAATCATGACAGTGAATACAGATAGCAACCAAGCTGACAAAATCTTCCATTCATTTCACATTAATGACAACAATGAAAAATAGTAATGACATAAGAGATTTAGTATTCCAAAAAGCATATTCCAATGATATCATGACTGTGTACTTACAATTGGCACTGACATATTAAACCATTAAGTAGGAACACTCTGGTTTCCCAAAAAACAAAGTGTTCATACTTAATATGGTCATAACCAGAGGCATACAAAAAAAAGCCATTGGTGAATAATTTAAACAGAGCCAAAACCAAAGTAAACCAAAAATCTGGCCTAATTACAATTCCAAGCTACTGGCCTAATAACAAAAAAAATGCCAACTGAGACATTCGAACTGGCCTAATGTCAGTGATTACAATTCCAAATCAGTTATGTGGGGCTGGCCTAGGTGGCCTGAATCCTGGTGTAGTCATGAAGCTTATGAATCTTGCTCTGGTGCCACTACTAGCTGCAGCTGCTGTCTCACTGGTCACTGCCTCAGCAGGATTGCATGGTGGTGGGCTGCTGGCTCTTGGTTCAGCTGCATTTGGTGCATGCTGGCTGCTTGTCTCTGGTGGAAGGCAGCCCTGACTCATGCTCATGAGGATCTCTTCAACTGTCCTTGACTGGCCAACTTCAACATTATCCTGTTTAGTTTTTTTCTTTGATCCACCAGCAGGTCCCTTATATGTCTTGGGGTAATGACCAGTCTGACCACACTTGGAGCATTGAACTGTGTAAGTCTTCTTAAGCTTCTTGTTGGTCTTCATAAGCTCTTCAGTGGGATCCTTCTTGCGATGTTTTTTTGGACGTCCAATAGGCATTTTCAAGCGTGGAGGAAGTGGTTTTGGGGCATCACAAGCTGGCCAATATTATTGGGAATTGACTGGGTTGAGAGTGTGTTCATAAGTCGCATGCAAAGCATCCACTGTCAGCCATTGGTGAACATGTTTTTCCACAGGTTTATTCTTGTGTGCAATGACAGCAATAACATGTTCACAAGGCAATCCAGTCAGCTGCTACACATTACAACTACAAGTCTGTTGAGTTAAATTCACCCCAACACGTTGACCCTTTCCAGATACTTCATAGAGATCTTGGACCAAGTTTCCAGTCTATGTTGGTGTCCAAGAATTGCTTGCAACCTTTAACTGGTCCAACCTCTTCTGCTGTGCAGGTGCTATCTTACCCCTAAAGGTTTGTAGAATCCTCTTATGTGCTGCTATCCTTCGATTATGTAGCACCTCAATTCCTCACACAATGTCATTATAGGTTTGTCCCTATAATTCACAATCTTTGCATTCCAGACCTCAGCCATATTATTCGTGATATTGTCACATTTAGGCCAGTGACTGTAATAGGCCTTAACCCAACATGAAGGGTGTATATTGTCAAGATACTTCCAAGCTGGTTCGTTTAGAGTCTTCAGCCTTTGCATGACCTTCTCAAATTGGGGAACAGTGGTGCATCTAGCACATTCCCATACAATTCCTCTTGTCTCTTTATCCTTCCACTGTTTGATGAAGTTATTCCATACATGTTGTACACAGAACCTGTGGTGTGAACCTGACATAATTTCCTTCAAGGCTGGGACAAGTCCCTGTATGTGAATGACAGTGAATAAAAATTAAAACATAATCTCAAATCAGCATGAATAATATCAACATGTATAAGAGGAATTTACAGTGCTGGATTTTTAAGTGACCATATTAAAAGAACTGTTGCAGGGACCAATTTGTACCCCCGATAAAATTGTTAAGGACCAAAATGGTCCCTTCTGTTAAAGAACAAGGACTAAAATGGTCCTCGATAATATTTGTGGGGGACTAGTTAAGGTTATTAAACATCATTAGACAAGGCAAACAGAACACACATACCACATAATTTCATAAACCAGATACTGCATGATATTGGCAGCAACAAAGATGAAAATATTGTAAACAATCCACAATATTCAATAAGATCAATGACAACAATGGAAACAACAGAAGCTTTCTTGCAAATATTCATTAACAGCAAGGCAATGGCAACAACACAGAACACACATACCAGAACACACATACGAAGGACAGCAAACAGAATACTGCATGATCATCAATGACAGCAACCAAAACAAACTTGGCAATCCAAAATATTCATTAACATCACCAAACAGAATTACTAAGGACAGCTTCATCAACAACAGGACTATGGCAAAATATTCATTAACAACCATTATACAATTAAGTATGGCAATTCTATGTGAAATAAATAATTGGAAGCACAACCAGAAAAACCTTACCTTCTGTTGAACCGAAATGAAGTTCCAACCAAATACTGCATGGTCCCCTAAATCTTCCTGTAATAATGTCAGAAACCACTTCCAATTATCCTTCGTCTCACTATCAACCACAGCATATGCAATCACATAGAATTGTTTGTTTGCATCTTCACCCACAACACTCAATAATTGACCTCCATAATAGCCCTTCAAAAAGCATCCATCCAACCCAATTATGGGCCTGCATCCAGCTTTGAATCCCTTCTTACAAGCATCAAGGCAGATGTACATTCTGTCAAATATTGGCAATGATTGTGGAATAGGTTGGGGGATGACTTGCAATTTGCAACTGGAGCTAGGGTTGCTCCTCAACAGTTCTGCCAAATATTCCCTTAATCTTCCATATTGCTCCTTCTCACAACCTTCAATGGTCCCCTTTGCTTTTTTCAAAGTCTTACTTACTTTCTTCATATCCAAATGCACATTATATTCCTCCTTCATGTGCTCAAATGCCTCTGTCATTGTCATCTTGGGCTGTGTTAGTATTCTCTTCTCTAATTTCTTGGCCACCCAATCTCTTGTAGCCCTTTTATTCTTGAAGACTCTGCAGCATGTATGAGTCTCTTTAAAAGTCTTAACTTGGAATGTGCTTTGCTTATTGTTCCAGGCACAATACACCATCCATTCACAGTCTTCTACACTGCATTTGGCCCTTACTCTCACCTTGTCATTCTTAACCCATACAAAGTTCCTCCCAAGACTGATATTGTAATCTTTTACTGCACACTTAAATTGGTCCAGATTCATAAACTCCATACTAAGTTCTAAATAGACATGCCCAAAAGAAGCTTGCTCATTGAACTTTGGCATAACAGGTCTAACATTCTCATCATCGTCACTTGAAGGAGGAGTCCTCAACTCCTCGGACAGATAGGTATATCCTTCTTCCTCAAATAACATCATGGCTTCCTCTTCATCAACTTCTTCAGATTCAGAGTCTTGTATTGGGGCATCCTTCTTGACTGCCTTCCTCCTTGGGGTCTGTTTTGCAGGCCTTTCTTTCTCTACAATTGGCACTGACATATCATCATCATCATCATCTTCTGAATCATCCTCAACACCAGGTGGGGGAGGCTTGTAAACCTCATCCTCTGCACTCTCATATGAATCTGAGTGTGAGGTAGCATGGTCATCATCTGCATTATCTTCTTCAGACCCATAACCAGCATCCTCTGCAATGTCTTCATCATGGTCCGAATTGATCTCTTCATCACCTTCTGCATTCAGGTCATCAGCAGCCTGTGCATGGTCTTCATCCAAATTCATCCCATCATCACCTTGTGCACTAAGGTCATCAGCAGCCTGTGCATGGTCTTCATTTTCTTTGACCCCAACATCACCTTGTGCACAACCTTCATGTGAACTGACCCCATCATCAACCTCTTCATGGTCCTCATTATGGGCAATGATATTATCCTCTTCGCTGTCATGTGTAGGTGAAGCAAACTGGGGAATTGAGATGCAGCCTTCAAAGTAGACATGTATCTCATTGCCATTCCCTAAAGCAGCCTCACACATAGCACACACATCTGAATCTGTACTAAGAGGTCTCAGCCCTAGATCCAAATTGGGCACCCCAGGCTGTAGCCACATCATCCTCTTGCATTTTTCATACCCATATTGCTTAAACAGGGTGTCAAGGTCACGGAAATTGCAGTAGTCACTGTCCATCTCTGGCAATGAGTCCACCCTTCCATATATATAGGTCATCACTCCATCTTCATCTCTGACAAACATACCACCGTGATGATAAACAATAACTATGTATTCGGACATCTGTCAAAACCAAAAAACCAACCCTATCATTAAACCATGAAGCCACAGAGTTTGAAAGTGTTAAACAATACAAAGCATAAAAAAAGCAACCTTTTTTTATGGATTCAGACATGTATTCCAATGATTAACATGGGGTTTTTAAATGGGTCAACCATGGCAGGGACCACACCACCCGGTTGTTACTTTCTTTTCAAACAAAACCCTAAATGGAAACATGGACCACAATGTTCCGCTTCGTGCATAAAAAAACAAGCATTAAACAAAAGGGAAACAACATGGGGACCACAAGCATTAAACAAAGGATGACAAACAACAATATAAAAATGTTTCAACATATAAATACTCATACCTTTTTGAACGGTATGCTTAGCCTCACAAAGTCTCCCAAGTTGTCTTTGTCTTCCACTGGTTCCCTTCGATTCTGGAAGAAGTTCGCAATATTCCAAATGCTGGCACCAGGGTTTACTCCACGGTCTTCTTCCTTCGTTCTCAACAATGAAGTGTCGATGTTAGAAGAGGGGAAAAAGGTAAAGTGTCCAACGGTTAGGTGAGGGGCAAAATTGGGTTTTACGATGTCCACGTGGGCTTCAGCATGTCACTTAACGTGACACATTAGCACTGTCACTCACATCGCCAATTTTGGTTTGACAGAAGGACTAACGTGGGTCCTGTTTCACATTGTTGGGGACTATTTTACGAGTTTATTTTTCTTAGGGATTAATTTGGCCACCGCATTTTTTGTCAGGGACCAATTTGGGTCTTTACTCTAAGTTCTAAAACAGTAAAACAGTATAAGTTCCAAAATATGTGCAATGCAGCATATATCCATGTCATGTGTGTAAGAATCCTACTGGCCAGAGAATAAACACGTAGGGATTACATACGTCTACAACCTACAGTACAAGGAACACTGCTTGTACCTCACCCACAAAATCACCATCTTGTATGTCGCCACATACTCATGCTTACCGTCTAGGTGGAACACCATATACATATCATATGGCACTTGCACTCAAATAAACAGCTTAATAGAATTTCAGTAATCATCAGATAATTTCATAAAAACACATCATGCATATAACCACCCCTCCATGAGGTATGGTGGAACTAACAGTGGGTAAAACCGAGGACACGAAAGCTTACCTGTAATGCCAAAATCTCTATCCAAAGGCTCGGTAAAAACAGATAACCCAACAGTCTCACCACAAGTCAATTGCAATATGTTCATTATGAATACACAGTTTAATATTCAGAAATCTTAATTTCATAACCATTAAACAACGTCTTCTCTTTAGTTTCATCCTTTCTAATTCACAATTATTAGGTATTAAGTCCCTCTATTAAAGGTATCAACGCTCCCCAACAGTAATACTGACTTCCTAGGGCCTCATGCCCAAAGGGGGACTTCCCACGCATTAAAAACTGGTTTCTGGTCATTCTGACAGGTGGTAATTGATTCCCAAACATTGAGAATCGATTCCTGAACTTGGTAATCGATTCCCAACAAAAGGGAATCGATTTCCACGCGGACAGAACAGAATTCTGCAGAAATTTTCTACATAATCCGCGACACAAATGCTTTCCCAAGGTTTAAGGTTCGGTTTTTTCACAAAACAGATGTTCAAAAACACCTATTATGCATTGATTAACAATTATTAACTTGAATAATCAAAGTTTCCTCTTTTAGTGACTTAAACAAGCTAAAATCATGTATTTTCAAGAGGAATCATCATGGTATACCTCTAAGCTCAAAAACAGCAGAACAATGTGCTCTTGGAGCTCTCAAATCAGTCCCAAGAAATCAGATTACAAAAGACCACGAAATGATGACCAAAGCTTGGTCCTTTCTCTACCAAAATGGCACCTTGAAACTTCAAATACCAACTTAAAGACTCGGACAACACTTCACCAAAATTCAGCAACCCTCACTGACCCAAACTGAACCCTACAACTCAGAAATGAGTAACCTTTCAACCACCAAAGGCTAGAGCACACTCACTAAAGGAATTTTTGTGAAGAAAGCAAGAGAAAATATGGTCTCTTGGGGCTTCAATGGAGGGGAGAAGGTGGCAGAAGGTGGCTGCAACCCAAGGCTCAGAAAATTTCACGTAGGAGGAGAGAAAACTAACCTAGGGTTTTGTGCCAATTGTTATTTATAGTTTCATTAAGTCTTAAGCGTCAGTATTAGCAATAATATCTTCGCTTATCATTTTCGGTACGCGTTTACACACAGTCGGTATAAGTTCTGACGTCAGTTCTCATTATTTCGACTCCAAACTTGACATACCAGTCTTAAATATTATTCTAGGAATATTCATACACTTATTATAATTTTTCTAGATACTTCATCGGTACGCACTTATACCGTGAAGCAGAATCGGTATCTGCCATTTTCGTCAGAAAAACGACTTTCAACATTATTAAGCCCTTACTATAATTATTTAAGTCCTCACATAATTATTCAAGGTCAATTATGGAATTTATCTGTTACCTCATAATTAAATTAATTAAATTCCTATTTAACGATGCGGGTTCTTACAGCTAGCTTGGAGGAAATTTTTGCTAGATGTCATGCTTGAGTCTATCCAGATTCTTAGTTACTGCAAATATTCTTAATTATGAGATTTTATTTTGGGAGTTGGATGTCAGGATATCTACATGAAACAACCAAAAGAGTTTATAGCTAATAGGAACACACGATATGCAAGTTGTGAAAGTCCATTTTATGAACTTAAGTAAATATTCAGGTCAAGGAACATCAGTTTTGATTGGGTTATTAAAATATTTCTTGATTTTGAGAAAACCTTGATGAATCGTGTATATTTGTATGTAAAGGATCCACGGGGAGACAATAGCCTTTTGATATGCGTCTAGCATATGATGCTTTCTAACTTAAAATAAGCAAGGAATTAATCATAAATGTGTGAAAATAAGTAATAAACGCAAGAAATATTGATTATTCCTTCTCAATCATTCTCTCACTCAATTTATGTGTTTTAATAGCAGGAAACGCCACAAAAGGAAGCAAAAGAGAGAAGTCCAGTTTTCCATCTGGTGCACGGTGCGCCAGCTTGGCGCACGGTGCTCGGGACCTGGCGCACGGTGCGCCATTTGACAGCTTCAGTTCTGTTTTCTCATGCAAAGTGCGCTAGATTTGGCGCAAAGTGCGTGATCGATATTTTTCAGTTTTAATCTGATTCGAATTACTCAAAAAAGAGGCCCAATTGGAGTGCAATTGAAAGTAGGTTTTCCCAAAACCTAATAAAAGGATTAGAAACAAAGGAATGAAGAACTTTTTGACAATCAAGAAGAGAAAAACAACAAAGAGAGTGAATTCCTTGGAGCTTCTAGGAGATTCAAGGATTCGATCAGCAAGACGGAAGAGCTTCATCTTCCTTTTCTCTTTTAGGTTCTAAATGATATTTTCTTTTCTTTTTATTTTGTCAGACATGAATATGTCTGGCTAGTTTTATTATTGTGGTAAGGGTCACAACGCTTGATGTGAACCTCTTCTGATTTGGTTAAATTTATATTCATCTATGTTAATTGAGTTTATTTTACCTTGTTCTTCATCTTATAATTCTTCTAGAACTGATCACTCTTTTAGGATTGCGAGGGTTAGGGTTTTCAATAGGAATATCAGAATTCTAATTCCTGACAAGAGGTAAGATAACTGTTCATGTATGCACTAGGGATAGCTACATGAATCACAAACGTGAAAGATTCGCTGATTCGAAGGCTCAACTTAAAAAGGGATTAGGATTCTAATAGGGTTGATAAGGTTAAGATCATTAAGGAATTAAGGCTTAACCAATTAAATAAAAGATAGTGAATCGTTTGATCAATTGCATAATTGAATGTAAACGTTAATTCAAGTTACAAGGTGGGGATCATAAAGGTGTTGGCGTCTCTTTACCGCAATATTTTCTCAAATATTTTTCCAACCTTTAATCTTTTGTTCTTGAATTCTAAAAGAACTTTTGAATCATTTACATTTTCTTAAATTGTTCTCATTCATTCTACAAACCAAAATTGTTCTTTAAACCATTTTTATTAATCCAACAAGAGAGGAATAGTTAATAACTTCGGTGCCTCAATCCTCGTGGAGACGATACTCTACTCATCATTTTATTACTTGGTAAGATTGGTGCACTTGCCGATTTTACGCAACAAGTTTTTGGCGCCGTTGCCGGGGATTGACTACGCCAAGTTTATTTATAACTTTTGATTTTCTTGATTGGATTTTGTGTTACTAATCTGTTTGCTTTAGTTTATGTGTGGTACAGTTGATCCTGAAACTTTGATCTACGATCTAGAGATAGAAAGGACCACAAGGAGCTTAAGACAACTTACCAAGCAGAGGAGGCAAACAGAAACTTCTACTTCACCTTTTGAAGTAGAAATTAAGATGGCAGCTCAAGATCCACCACCGGCAGATGAGTTAATGGAATCAGTTTTGGCCCCACAATTCACAAGGCCAAACTCGAGCATGGTCAAGCCACCAATTAATGCCAATAACTATGACATCCAGCCAGCACTAATCACATTGGTGGAGAAAACTCAGTTTGGTGGAGAAGATTATGAAGATCCTCACGACTTCATAGACAGATTTTTAAGAATCTGTGATACAACTAAGCACAACGGAGTGACAGATGATGCGATCAAACTCTGATTGTTCCCGTTTGCTTTGACCAGGAAAGCTCTCAAATGGTTAGATCGACAGGCTCCTAACAGTATCCGCACATGGGACGAGTTAGCAGCCAAATTCTTTGTTGAGATCTTTTCCATGGAAAAGTACAATAAGTTGGTGAATGAAATCACCAATTTTACTCAACAACCAGGAGAGACCTTATGTGCAGCCTGGACCCGATTCCAGGAGTTGATCAGAAAGTGCCCACAATATGACTTGCCAGATACCAAGAAGGTCAGAGTCTTCTATAATGGGGTGACACCAGACTCCAGAATGATTATCAATGGTGCAGCTGCTGGAACTATAAGAAAGAAGACAACAGCTCAAACCTTAGAGCTGATTGATTGTATGTCAAGGAATGAAAATGCATCTATGACAGCCTAACCTGTTCAGTCCAAGAAATGAATCTTACAATTAGAGAACAATGATGCGTCACTAGCTGAGCAAAAGGTGATTTCTCAACAGTTAGCCATTATGAACGCCAAGCTAGATAAAATGCAGATCTCAACAACTAAAGTTAATGTATTTAACTATGAGTACTACAAAGAGCAGCATGATACTAATGAGTGCCTGACACTCAATGGAGCTGAACCGTTCCAAATCAATGGAGTTTGGTATGATCCAAGGCCACCACAGAATACTCAAAGTTTCCAGAGGAATCAGAATGGTGCCCAAGGGAGCAACTTTCAGAGGAGAAATCAAGGGGGAGGCTTGGATTATAAATCCAACAATTACCTGCAACCTCCTCCTCTTCCACAAAAAGAGCCATCAGAATTGGAGAAAACAATGCTGCAGCTTTCCAAGACCACAAATGATCACATGCAAACTATTGATGCCTTCATGAATGAGACAAGAGCCTACCACAAGAACCATGATGCTTCCATCAGAAACTTGGAGACTCAAATTGGCCAACTTTCAAGACAACTAGCTGAGAGGAGTCAAGAAAAGAGCAATGCAGTGTCAAAGGAGCAATGCAATGTCATCACAACAAGGAATGAGGAGCTAGAAAAAGAGGAAGTTGAAGTTTCTATTAAAAAGGATGAACAAGCTAAAAAGGATAAAGAAGAAGCAAAGGAACAACCTCCTGCAGTTCAAAGAAGCAATGGGATTTCTCCCGATTTGAGAAACCCCCATATCCAATGAGGCCCAAGCAAAATGAGCAAAGGAAGCGATTTTCTAAATTTTTAGATGTTTTTAAGAAATTGCATATTAATATTCCTTTTGTAGAAACTCTGGAGTAAATGCCTTCACATGCCAAATTCCTGAAGGAAACATTATCTAAGAAAAGGAAGCTCACAGAGGATGAACCGATTACACTAACAGAGGAGTGCAGTGCAATCTTACAGAAAAATATGCCTCCAAAGTTGAAGAATCCAGGAAGCTTCAGTATTCCATGCACCATTGGCAAGACGACTATAGAGAGAGTCTTATGCGATCTTGGTGCCAACATTAATGTGATGCCATTAACCCTGATGAAGAAGCTGGGGATTAATGAAGTAAAGCCAACCAGGATGAATGTTCAACTGACCGACCGCTCAACAAAGCAAGCACATGTTATTGTGGAAGATGTGCTAGTCAAGGTAGACAAATTTCTAATTCCTGCTGATTTTGTTATTCTTGACATTGATGAAGATGCCAGTGTGCCTATGATCTTCGGGAGGCCATTCTTAGCAACCTCAAGAGCATTAATCGATGTACCTAAGGGTGAGTTGATAATGCGCGTGGATGGAGAGCAAGCAATATTCAAGGTACTTATAAATGAAGCTCCTCCATTGCCTTCTTCTCAATCTAAGAATCAAGTCAACTACATTGCGGAGAAAAAGGTTGAGGAAGGGAACAAGAAGGAAGTCCATCAGCGGCATGAAGAACACAAGCCAAATGTTAAGATGGAAAAGCCCAAGAGCAAGAAAAAGCATGTGAAAATTAAGTTTAAAGTTCCTAAAAGCCCTCCTCCTTATCCACATACATATGAGTATAACTATGGCAGGACACAAATTCTGAGCAAGGGTATGGTGTCATCACTGAGCCCGAGTTACCAGCCACCATGATCACATGGGGTACGTCAGGCTCGTGACGTTAAACAAGCGCTTGTTGGGAGGCAACCCAATGGATTTATGCTTTTATTTTAATTTGCTGCATCTAGTTTTGTTTTTGTTTATTTTATTTTATCTTAGTTTTAAGTTTTTACCCATGGAGATGAATATTTGATGAATTTCTTATGCTGCTACTTGTTATTATTATATGCTCCTTATTTCTGATGTGTAGTCTATTGCTGGGGACAGCAATCTTTTAAATCTAGAAATTGGGACCGCATACGCGTTATCATAAGGTATCACATACAGAGGAACAACAGAAAGGAGCAACAGAAAGTCAGAGAATTCATGTATACTTCAGGGGAGTTATTTTAACCTTTCCAGTTTAATTTTTATTTAGTAGTAAATTTTTGTTTTTAGAATTAGTGATAATTGATATGTGAAAGCATATTCAGATTTAGATTGCTACTCAGTCAATTCCTTGGTTGAAAATAAGGAAGCGTTGTATGATATGTATTATTGTCATGGCATTGCATAGAGCATGAATAGAGATTATGATTGCTCGTTTGTTTAATTCCTGTGTTAATAATGGATAATGATGCTTGGAATGAAATTAAGAAGAGTCTAGTCTGATACCATAGCTTGTGAGGTTTGTGCCTATACAGTTAAATTTTTTTTAAGAGTCCTCACTGCAGTAGTACTCTAGAACTTAATATAATTCTCTCCAATGGATGTGTTGATTGAAGTGATAGAGGCATTTTATTCTATTAAGCTTATGGCCAAATAGCCACCTGAGAAATCATTCATTGCTAGCCATGTTGAGCCTGAGACCATTTTTGTTCAATTATCTTATTAAACTGTTTAGACCACTTCCATCAGAACTTACCTTAATTGAGATTGAAATGTCAATAATCAAAAAGTTAGAAGTGATTGAGGTAAGCTCCACTAGAAGTCAAGCAGTTGAAAAGGAAAAGAAAAGAATAGTTCTCACGTGAATTTAAAGAGGAAAGAAAAAAAATTGCAAAAATTGAAAAGCAATGATGAAGAAAAACGTGAGAAAAATGATGAATCATGAATTCAAATAAATAGTGGAGCTGAAACTTGAATTGAGAGATGATTGAGTCTTAATGAAAATAGTGTTTCAATCTCAATGATTATTCAGCTACTTTCCCAAAGATCCTAACCTTAAGCCAAACCAAGTTATAACCTCAAGAAGCCCTTTTGATCAATCAAGCATGTGTGGATGTTCCTCATCTTTAGGAACTTGAGAAAAAGATCAAGCTTATGGTAGTACAACAGCTGTGATGAATTGAGTGATGATGAATAACCCCAAACACTGAGTGATGAGTGAATATTATGTCTTGTGAAGGGTAATCAAGTTAGACTCTGATATTTGAATGAAGTTGATAAGCATCGTTTTAAGCTTTGACTTGGAAATCATTCATGCTTAGTATAGTAATCTTTATTATTGTCTATGCAATGTTATGCTTGATTAATTGAACCTTGCTTCCCATGTTTTAATTCTGTTTATTGCTGAGGATAGCAACATCTAAATCTGAGAATTGTTTGATGTGCGTCTAGCTTATAATGCTTTCTAACTTAAAAGAAGCAAGGAATTAATCATAAATGTGTAAAAATAAGTCATAAATGAAAGAAATATTGATTATTCCTTCTCAATCTTCTCTCACTCAATTTATGTGTTTTAATAGCAGGAGTCCCCACAAAAGAAAGCAAAAGAGAGAAGTCTAGTTTTCCATCTGGTGCGCGGGACCTGGAGCACGGTGCGCCAGCTTGGCGCACGGTGCTCGGGACCTGGCGCACGTGCTCCAGCTTGGCGCACGGTGCGCCGTTTGACAGCTTCAGTTCTGTTTTCTCATGCAAAGTGCGCCAGACTTGGCGCAAAGTGCGTGAGCGATATTTTTCAGTTTTAATCTGATGTGAATTACTCAAAAAAGAGGCCCAATTGGAGAGCCATTGAAAGTAGGTTTTCCCAAAACCTAATAAAAGGATTATAAACAAAGAAATGAAGAACTTTTTGACAATCAAGAAGAGAAAAACAACAAAGAGAGTGGGAATTCGTTGGAGCTTCTAGGAGATTCAAGGATTCGATCATCAAGACGGAATAACTTCATCTTCCTTTTCTCTTTTAGGTTCTAAATGCTATTTTCTTTTCTTTTTATTTTGTCAGACATGAATATGTTTGGCTAGTTTTATTATTGTTGTAAGGGTCACAACCCTTGATGTGAACCCCTTGTGATTTGGTTAAATTTATATTCATCTATGTTAATTGAGTTTATTTTACCTTGTTCTTCATCTTATAATTCTTCTAGAACTGATCACTCTTTTAGGATTGCGAGGGTTAGGGTTTTCAATAGGAATATTAGAATTCTAATTCCTGACAAGAGGTAAGATAACTGTTCATTTATGCACTAGGGATATCCTACAAGAATCGCAAACGTGAAAGATTCGCTGATTCGAAGGCTCAACTTAAAAAAGGATTTCTAAGGGATTAGGATTCTAATAGGGTTGATAAAGTTAAGATCATTAAGGAATTAAGGCTTAACCGATTAAATAAAAGATAGTGAATCGTTTGATCAATTGCATAATTGAATGTAAACGTTAATTCAAGTTACAAGGTGGGGATCATAAAGGTGTTGGCGTCTCTTTACCACAATATTTTCTCAAATATTTTTCCAACCTTTAATATTTTGTTCTTGAATTCTAAAAGAACTTTTGAATCATTTACATTTTCTTAAATTGTTTCATTCATTCTACAAACCAAAATTGTTCTTAAAACCATTTTTATTAATCCAACAAGAGAGGAATAGTTGTAATAACTTCGGTGCCTCAATCCTCGTGGAGACGATACTCTACTCATCATTTTATTACTTGGTACGATCGGTGCACTTGACGATTTTACGCAACACCTTTTTAGTACTTTATATAGATGATATGCTCTTTATTGGAAACAACATGGAGGTAATATCAAGCTTAAAGAGTTTGCTAAGTAATTGTTTTGGTATAAAAGTCCTATAAAACTCTTATGAGACCGAAAGAATAAATCGTTCGCATCACCTTAGGCTACTTACATTGACAAAACTCTTGCCAAAATTCAACTTTGGCAATTCTAAGAGGGGAATCATGTCTTTCAGACATGGAATTCATCTTCAGAAGGAGTAACCTCCAAAGACTCATGAGAAGGAAGAGTGCATAAGTAAGATACCTTATGCTTTGACAACATGTAGTTTCATGTATAAGATGTGGTGCATCAAACTAGATATTTGCCACACAGTGGGAGTAGTGAAACGATACCTTTTATGATCCTAGAGGAACACTAGGTTTATATGCTAGTATATACTAGTGGGAGTCTTGAAAAGATTATATTTTCACAGATTTACTTTTTAAGTGGATATTGACTCAAGAAAATTGACCTCAAGCTATGAGTTTTTCACTAAACTAAGATATCATTAAAGGTAGATCTTACAGACCCACTTACTAAGAGTTTTCCTAAACTTGTGTTCGAGAGGATGTTATTTCTTTGGGTCTTAAGAGGATTCCAAACTTGCATTAAGCGAGTGGGAGATATTGTGCTCTTGGAGTAAGACAATGAAGCAATATAATCATTTTCTGAATTTTACAAATGAGATATTTTTCATTGTTTCGTGCACATAATTTACAAAAATTATGGTCTAGATCAATTGTCAAGTATTTGATCATTTAGATATGTTCATAAAGGACATGACCATAGTTTCTCACGATTGATGAATTGTTTCACACCTGTTAAATAAAGTTGGACTCTTTATTTAGGCTGCAATATTTATGAAATGGTTATGTTCGAATCATTGTAAAATATTGGTGTGAATTAACATTCACATTGATGGGATCAAAGAGAGATTTGATTAAATTTATTTTTCTATCGTAAGGTATTAAATCTCTAGTTAACTATAGTTATGTAATTGCTCTTAATCCTAAGTTTTTTTAAAATTGGTAATTAAGTAGTTTTCATTCTTCAATTTACCAACGGATGAGATCCGATTTATTGACGACCAATAAATCGGTATTTTGGGAGTGAGAATATTTGATTATCAGTATTTATGAGATAAACAATATGAAATTTGTAGGATATGCCCCCTTGATATGTTTCAGTACTTGGATATTGAAGATACTAGCCAATGCATGTAATCCATTAGAGAAATTATCAAAGTCAAAGGAATAAATAATTGATTGAGTAATAGGAAACTCATCCATCAATTATTTACATTCTACAAAGGGGCGATGCATATTCATGTTATATGTGTTATTAATCTTGGATTTCAAGTTCGGGCTTTTAGTGGAGTAGCACCGAATTAGATAATCATTCATTGATTACTAGGAGGCTTGATTAATACCATGTGGTAGATCCCCAGGCTTGCTTGAGACAGGGGATGAGGTGGTTTAACTTGTGGGTTACATGGTCTTGGGTGTTAGACTCAAGTTTGTACCCAAAAGAGCAAGTGAAAGATTATTGGATTTGTCTCTTTTAATTAAGCCCAATTGGGCTAAGAGTATGAGAAGAGCCCAAGAAGCCTAGAGCCCAAAGAGATTAGGGCTAGGGCTTCTTGTTACCCATGTAATTACCACAACTTAAGTTATCAGCCTCCAGGTCATTGAACATGAGAAGTAAGCTCAGATCTGAAAAAGTACCCACGCACTTCCCATTTTCCCTTGAGACATAGTTTGAAAGATCTGTCACTAGCCAGCCTCAATGAGTTTGTTCGTGCTGCTACGCTAAATAGAGCAGTTCGTGAAGGGAAATCATACACGAGGAGATTCTACACTTCAAGAGATAAATTAGAACGATGATAATTCGTCGCATCCCAAACTGCAATGGTCTAGACGCTTCCACAAATTTAAATGCGCCTACACAAATAAATAAATTTATTCATGAGATATTCAAGGTTGATTCCTTAAATATCGATATAATTCATTTAACTAAACAAAAAGGTTTAAACTTGACTAACAAATGAATAAACTTCAAGTTTTTATAAACTTAACAATAGAAGCTAAAAAATAGTTTGTATGTGTATCCAATCACAAAAAATCAACAAATAAGAAAAAATATAGATAATAATTGTTATGGACATGTTAGAGGCCCATATTCTAGAAGGGGAAAAAAGGACCAACGACTAAGAGAAAATTAAGAAAATATTCATTTATTATACTAATCGTATTACGGCAGAAATAGATCAACAACCAGACCCCCAATATTCCTAAGAGGCCCAAAAGTCCACTCTTGCCAATAAGATACACATACTCTAAACTCTCTCTCTTAGCTTGTTACTTTGCACACATCCCACCCTTTGGCTATGCCGTTTATATGATATTACACAGTGATCCGCTGATCTCTAAGGTACCTCCCCTATAAGTACCTGAGAGAGGGCAAAAAGATCCAATATCAACATATCAATCTCTAATTGAACATATCTATCATTTAGACAGAACAATCATATTTTTTTATTAATATTTCTTAATAAATTATAATTCTATCTGGAGAATTATAATTTGTTCATTAATATTGTTACTTATCTAATTCCAATTATCATAAAATTTCTTACAATACTTATATATTTTTACTACATATTGTAACGTAAATGCCTTCTAAATATTAAATTAAGAAACCTTAAAAGTAGTGCAAAAAGATATCAAATGAAAAAATAATCAAAATATAAATAAGTTAAATAGGATAATAAAATTGGGATAAGATATTTTTTTTTGGTAGGCTAAAGGGCAAAGCCCTGGCAGAAAAAAATTAGGAAGAAATTAAACGAGAAAAACTAACAGAAGCTAAATCAGCTACAAATAAACTTATAATTCCAGGAGGAGGAAAGTGATAGAACCAGAAGCCAACATAATGAGGATGATCCAAAGGATAGTTGGAGAGCCAATCTGCACAAATATTACCCTCCCTATAGACATGTAATAATTGAATCTACCAATCTCTTTTCAACCATGCCCGTATGCGAGTCAACAAATGAGACTCACGGGCTGCATCACCAGATTTAGAGAGCACCGTGATTGTATATAACGAATCACTTTCTACAATTATTTTCCTGTAACCTCTCTCCCAAACTAGCTCCAAACTTTTAAGAATTCCCCAAAGCTCTGCAGAAATGGCTAAACAGACACCAATACCAAAAGAAAACCCATTGCACCAATTACCAGAGGCATCTCTAAAAACCTCGCCACAGGCTGCCAAATTACCTCTTTAAGCCCCATCTGAATTTATTTTTATCCATCCTTCATTGGGAGGCTTCCAAGTAATGTGAATACGCTGGTTAATCTTAACCATTGTGCTATATCTTCCAAGATGAAAAGCTTCGCGCACCTCCCTTATGTAATGATGAATTTGTTGGATATTATATGTAAGAGAGGGCGGATGATGATTATGAGCTAACTCATTTCTCCACTTCCATAAGAACCAACAAGTTATCAGAAAAATGATATGCCAAGGAACCTGCAAAATAACAAAATTATTATTTAAAAAATTAAATAACAGCCAGTTATCAACTTCTTCTTGGAAGAAACTGTCCTGGATATTCAATGGGACAAGTTTTTCCCAAATATCTCTGGCTTTTGGACAATCCCTCGTAGCATGAATAAGGGTTTCACTATCTGATCCATAAACTGGACTTAGACTCACTCCTTCCCAAGCAACACATCTATGCCGAGTTAGAAGTCTTTTGTGAAAAAATTTCCAGCCAAAAAACTTTACTCTTTGCGGACCACTCCAATTCCAAACTTTTTTCCAAGGGAATGCATTAACATTATAATCCATTCGAGAGGTAGACAATAACAAATATACTCCTTTTACTGAGATATAAGAAAACCCAGGAATATGCCTTTGTAACTGGTCCTGGCCATCCGAGGGATCATGGGGAAGACAACTCAAAAGCACATCCAAATACTCCTTTGAAATAATTGTCTGTAAAAGATTAACATTCCAAGAACCAGATAGAGAAATATAGTCAATGATGAATTTTTCCTTCTCACTATCAGATATACTACCACTGATTTCATCAACCTCAATAAGAGGTTTTCCAAATGGATTCCACGCATCCTTCCAGAAATGAATCTTAGTACCATCACCTATTTCCCACCTTAAATTATTTTCCATCA
Organism: Gastrolobium bilobum; assembly: GCF_033153095.1. Lineage (NCBI taxonomy): Eukaryota > Viridiplantae > Streptophyta > Magnoliopsida > Fabales > Fabaceae > Gastrolobium > Gastrolobium bilobum. The sequence goes on along the minus strand of NW_026897255.1, from coordinate 106,848 downwards.
TTTTCCAAACTCTGCACAAATTAATCCACAAACGAGAATCACCCGATTTACTAGTAAAAATATTTTGACTTCTTTTTCCACTTTTGTATTTAGAAAGAATTACCTGGACCCATAAGGACTGGAAATCTGATTGAATTGCCCATGCAAGTTTAGCAAGAAAAGCATCATTCATTATGGCTAAACTTTTAAGACCAAGACCCCCTAACTCTTTCGGTTTTTTCATGGTCTCCCAACTGATATGATGATGACTCCTCCTCTCGAGACTACCCCATATAAAGTCACGGTGAAGCCGTTCTATCTCATTACAGATTGAGATTGGAATTTTTCCATGTTGCATATGAAAGTAAGGAATAGAAGAAAGGATTGATTGTGATAAAGTTACTCTTCCTGCTTGAGAAAGGAAACTTGATTTTCAAGAATCTAATCTCTCCTTAATTCTATCCACATTACTACCAAATAATGTTACTACCATATCTTAACAGTTGATTTCTGTCAATCAACAGTTATCTTTTTCACAAATCAAACTCATTAATTAATTATTAATTCGTAATAAATGATAAACGGTTGATTGGCAAAAATCAACGGTTAAGATATGATAATGGCATTGGTAGTAACTTTATTTGGTAGTAACAATATCCTATCCTAATAAAATTTTATATTTTAATTTTAAATAAATTAAACTTAAGCTTTAGATTTCTCTTGTTCAAATAAATGATTTAAATTTGAGTAATATAATGTTTTTCATTAGTCAAGCTTAAGCTTCACTACTCAACTTAATTTGACTTGTTTACACCACTATATGGGAAAGTAGTTTGATATGAACATTTAAGTTATAGATAATTTAATATTTATACGCAAGTTATAAAATATAAAAAAACTATTTTAATTTAATTTAACATATTAAATCGCTATTTTTTTCGGAACATGAAAAATTTCTATAAGTCTAATTTTCCTTTTTACTTTGTAATTTTAATGCTTTTCGAACGCAACTCTAATTCTATAATTAATACATAGTATACATAGTATCATTAATTACTCCTCATGTTAATTATATAACTTCACATCCACATACAAATGTCACTTCCAACGAGATAATTTGTTAAAAGAATTAACAAATTCTTGAAAAATCTTTGAGGGTAAAAGGATATTTCTCTCTCTCGAAGGGGAGATTAGTCTCATCATTTCTCTGGTAGGCGAAGTTCAATGCACTCGTTGTTTAAATGAAAGATAGTCTTCAGACCGTACTTTGAGGACAAAATGATCGTAGGAGGTTGACTAAGGATATTCTCCAAATTATATAAAAAAAAATTTTGTTAAAAAATTATATATTATCCTAGTTAATATCATGTGAAAGATGTCAACTATTTATTCATAGTTTAGCAGTCATAATTTAAGTTATAAAATGAATGTATATTTATGAACCAAAATTTTTAAAGTAAGGGTAAGATATGACTTACGAGAGGGAGAAAATGATTTAAGCTAGCCTAACAAAAGTACAAGGGTGTTCAGAGTGGGTGGAAAATCATAGTCAGTTAGTCACAAGGTTACAGTTAACGGACAAGTAGTACGTTAATTGAGTTGGAACCTGGTTGGATTCGATATCTGAGTAAAGGGAGAGGCTTATGTCTGGTATAGTAAGTATAGTGTCCAAGTAGGCATTCAGTGGTTGGGGTTAAGTGGTTAGCAAACCAGTGATGAAACGAAAATAAAAAAGAAAAACATTTAATATAATAATGTCTTAATCAGTAACCACAACTTGTATATATAGAAATTATAATTAATATTGTATTATTCTCCAATTCTCCATCGATAATCACGTCTGGTACTAAAGTCGTGAGAAGCAGCCAAGGTTAATGTCCCTGTCCTTGTTCATAACAGGAGTCAGGGACGACGTTATGAAGGTCAAATCTTTTGTAATTATTGCTAGGGTTTAATTTTTGTTTGTCGTAACTGCAAAACTTTTTGTTTTTACTTTTAATTTTATACGGATGTATCATTAAAAGAGTTTATTTGATAGCTTTAATATTTGCAGAGTGAATATAAATAAGTTATATATATTTATTTTTAAATTAACATAAGTTTGTATTAAAAGATTAAAAAATTATAATTAAAAAAATTATTATATTTCTGAAGTAAATTATAATTTCAAAAATATTTTAATTTCTGCCCTAAAATACATTATTTTGAGCTCAATGTAATTGACGGTAGAAAAATAAACTCTTATTTAATAATATTATTATTATTATAACAATTTTTTAATGAATAAATAGCGTAGAATTGAATGTTAACGCCAATAATAATAATATAAAATAAGTAATGAAAAAATATTAAAATTTATATTATAAATTAAGTTAACACTTTATATTTTAAAAAAGAAAAATGAGTTAAATGTCTATTTATTTTGATTAAAAGTTTAATGTTTTCCATGATATAAAAGATAAATTTTATTTTATATATATATAGGACTCATATTTTATCTTTTTATATCTTCTCATAAATTTATATATTTTTATATATATATATATATATATATATATATAAATATATAAATATAAAAGAGATAAAATATATTTTCTACTACATAAAAAAAAGTTTTATTAATCTCATGTTTAAGGAGATAGTTATCTCATGTCATAGATATAAATTTATGGACTTCACCACCTGAAAAAATAAAAAAAAATAAAAGAAAAAAAGTGGCATATCGAAGGATGTGTAGGAGAAAAAATATATCTTATCCAACATAAGAATAAATTTTCCCCATAAAAAAATATTAAATCCTTTTATGCGATGATTCAGATGCGTGGGAACGTGACTATATGAAGAGGTAAAGGTTTGAACTTTGAAACAAAGGCCCAACAAGGAGAGAGAGGCCACGTGCGATGTTAAAGTCAAATCGCGGAGACAAGTGCCTCAATATAAGCTGTCAGCAACTGCCACTTTATAATTTTTAGCATTGAAAATTGTTTCTTTCTCATTATCTTTGCCACTTTTTTTTTTTTTTTATTTATTATCTTGGCCATTCAAAGAAATAAAATGGGTAAATAGTTTTTATTTTTATTTTATTTTTTCAAAATTACTCTCCTTGTTACAATAGCTTTAAATCATTATATTTTTATTACTAAAATAATACTATTTTATGAAAAAAGCATTTTTCCGGTCACTGGAGAAAGTTATTTCCAATGTGCCCAAAACGATGTAGTTTTGGGTTGTAAGATTAAAAAATTATAATGATAAATATTAATATAACCCTGCAATAAACTATAATTACAAAAACACCTTAATTTTCGCCATAAAATGACGTCATTTTGTGCTCACCGAAAACAATTTATTTCCATTGACCGGAGAAATGCTTTATCCTTATTTTATATATGGAATATATATTTTTAATTTTTTTATATGTACGTAAAAATAAACTACACGTGAGAAACAATAAACCTTTAAATAAAACTTTAAGAGGAAGATTATACTTACAACTTTTTCTTTACAACTTCTTACAACCGTATCTTAACACCGTTGATTTTCGTCAATCAACAGTTATGATTTTCACAAATTAAACTCATTAATTAATTATTAATTTATAATAAATAATAACCGTTGATTGACGAAAATCAACAGTGTTAAGATATGATTGTAAGAGGTTGTAAAAAAAAGTTGTAAGTATAATATTTCTTAGACTTTAAAACTCCGTATTATTGATTTTACGATTTGACCTAAAATTTTTATTTTATGTTTAAAACCTTAAAGTTGATAGTTGAGTTTAAAATTAACAACCGAAAATATTGAGCCGAAGACTTAAAAAATTATTTGTAAGAGACTCGTTCATATTAAATAAATAAAAATATGGTACATATTAATTTTTTTTTTTTTAAAAGTGTAATATCTTAGTATAGAAGAGAGAGTAATATAAATTGATAATTTTTCAAAGAAAAAATAATGAATTTCCTAGGTGAAGATAATTATATAATAACATATTCCCTCACTTTCATAATAAAGTAGCTATAAATATTTATTTTGTTAATTTTTGGTTCACACAATGCTATTAATTAATAATAGTTTCTCTTGTTTTTAGTTAATTATATGGGTTTAAAGTTTCTTATGTTGTTGGAGATAAAATTATTTTCCACACATACATAAAATTATGTGGTGTCATGTGAGGAAAAGTAAAAGAAAGAGAAAAATTAGGGTCCACATATTTTTATATGTGTGTAAGAGATTACTTTTAATGCACCGTACTAGGGTTGTGCATGGGTCAGGTTTTTGTCCGACTCGACCCAACTTGGTTTTTATAGGTCAGATATTTTGACCCGACCCGCTTTAATTTGATCCAAGTCAGGTTTGACTTGGTTTGGATTTTGTTGAACTAGTTCAGAATCGGGTTGGATCTGACCTGACTTGGTTTCTGAAGTGGGTCACATCTGACCTGACCTGTTTTTGACTTGATTTCCTCACAAAATTTCGTCAAAGTTTTTACATTGCAAATGACGAAAATTTCGTCACAAAATTATTTTTTCGTCGGAATACTTTTTGTTGAAAAACGACGAAATTTTTTCTCTAATGAAATTTGTTACAAAAATAAATTTTCTATCGAAATTTAATTTCCGTCAAAAGTTTTGATGAAAATGATTTCTTCTATCAAATGATTTAAACGAAAAAGAATTCTGTCAAAAATTTTGACGGAATGTTTTTCGTTCAAAATTTCGATGGGAATGTGTTCTGACAAAAATTTCAACGGAAATTGTTTCGAGACAAATGTTTCATTCGAAACTTTCAACGAAATTTAGATTCTCTAAAGAATTTTGACAGAATATTTTTTTCGTCAAAATTTTTTATCGAAAAATTTTTTGTCAAAAATTTTTACGAATTTTTTTTACAGAAATGTGTTCTGTATAAAATTTTGATGGAAGTATTTTTTATCAAAAAACTTGACGAAAATATTTAATTGAAAATTTCCGATGCAAATGTGTTTGACTAAAAATTTCGACGAAATTTTTTTTTTGTCGAAAAGTCTAACGAAAATTTTTCCGTCAAAAACTATCGCCGAAATTTGAAATGTGTAAAGAATTTTGATGAAATTTTTTTTTCGTCAAATATTTTTGATGGAAATGTGTTTCGTCGAAATTTTCGATGGAAATTGTTTTGAGGGAAATGTTTGATTTGAAATTTTTGACGAAATTTAGATTCTCTAAAGAATTTTAACAGAATATTTTTGTCAAAAATTTTACGAAATTATTTTACAGAAATGTCTTTCGTTGAAAATTTTGATGGAAATATTTTTTTATCAAAAAACTTGATAGAAATGTGTTTCGCTAAAAATTTTGATGATTTTTTTTTGTCAAAAAGGTTATCGAAAATATTTCCGTTGAAAACTTTCGCCGAAATTTGAAATCTGTAAAGAATTTTGATGAAATTTTTTCCTTAAAAAAATTTCGATGGAAATGTGTTTTGTCGAAATTTTTGATAAATATATTTTTTTGTGAAATATTTTGACAAAGTTTATATTTAGTAAAAAAATTTGACAAAAAAAATATTCCGTCAATTTTTTTGCAGAAATGTTTTTAATCACATATTTTGATAGAAATATTTTTCGTCAAAAATTTTTGTGAAAAGTTTTTATGGAAATATTTTTCGTAAAATTTTTTGACGTAATTGCTTTATGTTAAAACTATTCTTTTAATGTAATTGTGATTTTCTTTTTCCTTTTTTTCACATAATGGGTATGGGTCAAGTTTTGGGTCAATGAGTCAATTTTAAAACAAGTCAGGTTTAAAACTGACCCAAATAAAAGTGGGTCAGTATTTAAACCAGTTCAAAAAATATAGGTATTTATGGGTCATGTCAAGGTCGGATTAAGGGCAGGGCAAGTGAACCAGTTTTTTTGCACACCCCTACACCGTACAGATATGATAATTTGACAATGCACAAGAGTTCATATATTCTTCCTTAGCTGAGTGCTTACGTTAGCAACATATTCATCATCACACATCTTGCGCTTACACGTCGGAGTATAATGGTTTTGTAGAATAAAAGAATCGTTAGATTATGGAAGTAGTTTGTGCCTCTCTCTCTCTCTTTCTTTGGCATGAACATGCAACAATTCTACTATGCGAAATAGTTAAATTAGTTGTTTATCTTATCAACTGGACTCTCTTATTCTTGACTTTCATGCTTCTCAGCAGAAGCTAGACTCCTTTTGCGCTTTCTCCCACATGCCATATCTAGAACCCCACATCTTTGGATGTACTATTTATGTTCACATTCCCAAATTTTTGTGAACTATGCTGGATCCCTGTGCCACGCGGTGTGTCTTTGTTAGTTATTCTAATGTTCATAAGGGTTATCCTTATTATCATCCTCCCACCTAGAAGTTGCATGTCACCCTTGATGCTTTCTTATGCGAATTCGAGCATGCACTAATAAGGGGTTGTATGCCCAACCCTAAGGTGGCACTGAGTTTGTTGAACTAGAAACCTAGAAGAACTATTTGTTCCCCACAACTAGTTTTAACTTGATAGTCAAATATTTCCATTAATGAAGACTTAATAGGTGAGTCAATTTTTGCCAATGAAGAAGCATATAAAGTACCCGCATTAACAACTTCAACTAAAGAGTCCTCCCAAAATGATCAATTTGAAGCTTCCACCTTATAACCTTCTCCTTGATACCCACTTAATTCTAATAGAGGTATTCACAAAAAGGTATATGAACCTGATCTTAAAGCAAGTATCATACACTCAATTAATAATTAATCTCTATTAAAAGATCATCAGATTCTCATGCTTTAACAATTGATCAATTTTCCAAAGTATCTATTTTTAATATTATGTAGGAAGTGTTAGTTGGCCCTAAGTGAACTTAGGAACTTGTCTTACTGCCCAAAGGAAAATGAACAATTGGATGAGAGTGGTATAAACAATGAAACTTAAGGCGAATAGAAGCGTTGATAGGTACAAGCAAGACTTTTAGTGAAAGGTTATACATAGAAATATAGAGTGGATTAACAGGAAATTTTAAAACTAGTGGCAAAGATGAACATCGTTCGTATTTTGATATGCATTACAGCCAACAGGGACTAGCCTATACGATAGTTTGATGCGAAGAATGCCTTCTTAAATGGTGACCTAGAGGAAAAAGTTCTTGCAAAACTACCTCTAAGAATCAGGAGAGCACACCCATGTATGCATGAAAGTTATGCAAATTGAAGAAATCCTTAAATGGATTGTAGCAATCACCGAGAGCTTGGTTTGAGAGATTCACTGCAGAAATGAGGTGGTTGGATATGAATAAAGTAACTATGATCACACATTGTTTGTGAAAAACAAGAAAGGGAAGGTAAAAACTCTCATTGTGTACGTGGATGATATAGTTCTAGTAGGTCATAACATAGAAGAGATGGAGACCTAGTAGAAATATGTGGCAACCAAATTCAAAATGAAAGATTGGGACAACTACGTTATTTTCTAGGCATTAAAGTATCACGTTCCAAAAAAGGTTTTTTTTATCTCAATTGAAGTATGTCATGGATCTGTTGATTAAATCTGGAATGTCAATACCGAAAATCAGTGGAGACAATAATGGAAGTGAACGATAAATTAAAGACGTCCATATAAGAAAACTCAATAGATAAAGGTCATTATCATTGACTAGTAGGCAGACTAATCTATATTGCACACATTAGACTTGATATTTCATATGTTGTTAGTGTAGTGAGTCGATTTATGCATGCTCCAGATGAAGATCACTTGAATGTTGTATGAAATCTTAAGGTACTTGAAAGAAGCACCAAGACGAGGATTCTTGTACTCAAAGAATGAGGCTCCCACAATAGAAGGTTACACATATGCAAATTGGGTAGAGGATCACCCCACATAGATATCTAACTCGAGATATCTCTCATTTATAATATCGTCACCTGGAGGAGTAAGAAGCAAAAGGTAGTGGCTTGATCTAATGCATAAGCATGATTTTGAGATATGGCACAAGGTGTATGTGATATTTTATGGATATAAAGAGTTTTGGGAGATCTATGATTGTAATGGTCCAAGCCTATGGACTTCTTATGTGATAATAAAGTTGTGATCCAAATTGCTTAAAATCCTGTGCAACATGATTGCACCAAGCATGTTGAAGTTGATCGCCATTTTATCAAAGAAAACTAGATCAGAAGATTATTCAGTTTTCATTCATTAAATCTGAAGACCAATTTGTGGATGCACTTATAAATGTCGTTTAAGTAAGGACATTCCACCTAGTAATTGATAAGTTAAGCATGATATACATATATGACCTAACTTGGGGGGAGTTGACCAATCAATTATTGATTTCTTTATACATATAGCAATTAGTGACATGATTGAAGGATGATCAACCAAATTATTATGGTGAATAAAAGTTAAAAAAAATTACCGTTATCATCATGTCCTGGATTTATTCGAATCAATTAAGATTAATTTTCACTATCAATTAGGATTGATTTTCTAATTATTTGGCTTATATAATTACTCAATTTTAACCAATTAAGTAAGAATGCATGATTCACCGATGTATCTCTTGAACTTCAACAAAAAATTAAATTATTAAACGAATCAACATGAATTATTTTATATTATATCTCTAATCAATTTAATCCATATCTAACACATAAAATGTCACTTTGTTACATCGTATGTTATTTTAAGATAATAAAAAATTATGTAATAAACTTGTCAATTATAGCACAAATGCGTATTAATACATCTAATGCTTATATATTTGAGTGATTTATTATTACAACTTTAAATTAATTCAAATATATTTTTATAATATTAATTATTGTATAGGATAAACTTTTTCAATAATTTTAAGATTAACTAATCGGGTTATATAGTTCTATTTCTTTTAATTCTTAATTAATTGTCTCTTTTTCCATTAAATATCCTTTTTGCTATTTTTTTAATTTATCTTCTCTCAAAATAAGAAACTTAGCCAAATATATATTAGTAAAAGTTATAATATATAATTTTTTATAATGAGTAAAAAAAGAATAAGGTAAAAGCTCCTTGGAGAAGGTTTTTTTTAAGATATATGTTGGTTGTGTCAGAGTCCTCATGCTTTTTCCAATTATAACCTTATTCTAAATTTGTGTTTACAATTTTTACCCTCTTCCCTAATTATTCAATCTCCTTTTCCACTCCAAAACACTGAGAACATCACCAATAGAGTGTTTGTCCCAGTGGGTGATTTTCATGCTACGTTGTCGTTGGTTTATATTTTTTCTTTCACATAAGGTATATTATCAACGAAAAGAAAAAGAGAAGAACGTTGAAAGAAGAAGAAGGAGAGAAAAGAATTCACATTTTCTACATATTCAATAACAACAAGTATATCTTGATGTGTGTATACACTATATTGGTTTCACTACTTTATCGGAGGCGAGAAAAGTAAAAGGCTCTAAACTAAAAGTGTTTTGCCTTTGTACCAAAAAAAAGTGGTTAGCCTAATTGAAATACACACGTGATATTTTAAGAAAGGAAGTAACTGAAGAATAAAAGGGAGAAATTTAACTAAGTTACTGATACAATGATACCCCAATTAAGTAAGAAGATGTATGTCAAGTAACCCTAACTTGTTGATGAGAGTATTGAATTATGTAGGCTGCAAGGCTTTGGAGAATGTGTCTGCAAGCTGGTGTTTGATGGAAATGGGGAGCAGATGAAGTAAGCCAGCTTTAATCTTTTATCAAGTAATATGACAGTCCAATTTAATGAGTTTACTGTGCTCATGGAAGGTGGGATTGTGAGCCAGTATATGGCTGCCTAATTGTCACAAAAAATCGATACAGGTTGGGAAATGGAGATGTGAAGATCACAAAACATGAATTGGAGCCACTGAAGATCGCAAGAGCTCGATATTCTGCTTCTGAAGAAGACCTGGATACTTTGGTCTATTTCTTCAGTTTCCAAGATATTAGGGAGGATTCCAGAAATATGTAGAAGCCAGAAATGGATCTTCTGGTGTCAGGGTAACATGCCTAATCTGAGTCCTTAAAGGCAGATATGTGAAATTTGTTTGTGGAAGGGAAAAACTAACCTTTTGATGGTAACGTTTTTATGTAATGAAGAATACGACACGCAACTTTGTAACGGATGTCCATGGGATTGGGTACATGTTAACTAAGTTGTTGAACAACATGAGAGATATCTAGATGTGTAGTGGTAAGATATAAGAGTCTTACAATGAGCCTGTGATACTATGTAATTTCATGATATCGTGTGCCTTGGTGTTTCTGAGTTGGATCCTACAGAGTGGAAGCGGGTTTTGTAGCTAAGAAACCTGTATCAAAAAGTAATCCAAACACATATTTACATTAGTTGATGATTAACCACATTTAGAACTGGCAATTTCCAGACCGAGGAAGAACTTCAAGGGACCCAGATCTTTTATGTTGAATTGTTGATCAAGGAAAGACTTAACTGTGGAGACTTTAGCCAGACTATTCCCAGTTAAGACTATGTTATCAGCATAAATAAGCAACACAGTGAAAAAATCTCCTCATGTTTGACAAATAAAGAGCAATCTGCAAGAGATTGAGTTTAACCGAACGAGTGTAAAACAACTATGAGCTTAGCATTTCACTACCTATTAGCCTATTTTAATCCATACAAGGACTTATGCAACTTGCATACTTAGGACGAAGAAGAAATACGAAGACCTGGAGGGACCACCATGTAGACTTCTTTATTTAAGTCACATAAAGAAAAGCATTGTTCATGTGCAATTGCTCAATGAACCAGTTGCGAGCAGTAACAATTGCAAGAAGTGTGTAAACTGTTGTAAGTTTAACAATAGGTGAAAATATATCAAAATAGTTTATACTTCCAATTGAATGAAGCCTTTTGTCACCAAACGAGCTTTATAATAATCTATGGTTCCATCAGCCTTACCCATTTGCAACCAATGGGTTACTTGCCAGGTGGTAGATCAACTAGTGTCCATGTTTTGTTCTTGTCTAGGGCCTGTAGTTCGTCTTGCATAGCTTGCTGCCAACATATATTAGCTGCAGCTTGTGTGTGTATGTATGTGGAATATGGCATGGGAGGAAAGCAGTGATCGTAGGATAGCACTAAAGTTAAAGGATGAGAGAGAGGTTTATAAGTACTTGAGGATGAGGTGGTTGCAGTATGCACAGTGGGTTGGTTGCAGTGAAAATCATTGAGATACCTTGGTGGATTCCTCGTTCATGTTGATCTCCTTGGAGTTATATGTGGTTGAGAATTGATATCTTCAATGGAAGGATGAGGTATGGTTGTCTCTGATGTTTAGTTTTGTGGTTGGGATAAGGTTTTATCATCTTACGTAGGTGTATTTTGGTGAAGGGAGGTTCTGGAGTAAGGAGAATGTTGTTGTAGTTGGTAAAAGGAAATGTAGACTCATAAAAGATAACATGTCGAAATTCGAATGTGTTATCAGTGGAAAGGTCATATAATAGGTAACCTTTTGTACCAACTTGGTATCCATGAAAAATAGCTTTTCTGGCTCTAGCATCAAATTTTGTGCGACCAATAAAAAGAGTAGAAGCATAACAAAGACATCCATAGACACAGAGATGGATCAAAATATGAGGTTTATTGTGTAATAATTCGTATGTACTTTTTTTTAGATTACAAGGTGGTAGTTTGTTAATAAGGTGTACTGCGTGAGTGATGCAGTAGGTCTAAAAGGTTTTTAGAATGTGTTGATGGCACCATTCTATTGTGGAGACTCATCACAAATGGTTTGGTGTATAATACCTTTTGTATTGAAAATTTTGACATCAAGAACTCAGGTCCATTGTTGCTACGAACTATTTTTATAGTGGTTCAAAATTGATTTTCAATGAGTATTATAAAACTCTGAAGATGGTCATGTGTTCTAATTTGACTTTCATTAGGATAACCCAACAAAAACATGAATATTCATCAATCAAGGTTAAAAAATATCGATGACCAAAGATGAAAGGAATGCTATAAGGACCCCAAATGTCTGCATTAACTAAATAAAAAATATAAGAAGATAGAGAAACACTAGATGAAAAGGGTAATTTTCATTGTTTTGCAAAGTGACATGTATCACAGAGAACAACAATATTATTATTGATAAATGGAATTTGTGAACATATGGTCTACATAATAGGCTGGGAATAGTGACCAAGTTTGAAGTGCCACATAGATTGGTTTGTTATGGTCTTTGTATTATTGCTTTGGTTGGGATAATTGGAATCTTGTTTTTGAGGAACTTCTTGATTAAGAACGTACAACCCACCTATTTGCTTAGCTAAACCATTCATCCTCTGGTTGGCAGTATGTTCAATTTAAATTTTAAGTTCATTAAAGGTGATGGAACATTTTGAGTCACGTAAAATTTTGATAATTGAAATAAGATTGACTTGAAAGGATAAAACATATAAACCATTACTTAGTGTGGGTGAATCAAATATATGACCATTCCATAATGAAAGGCTTGTACTTGAGAACCATTGGACAGGTTTATGGATATGGGTTTGATGTTTTTAATGGAAGTGAAAAGGCTATAATTATGAGAAATATGGTCAGTGTCCCTCATATCAAATATCCATTGGGTGTTGAAATTTCGTGTTTGAGATGAATTTGTATTGAATATTTTTGTGTGTACCATATTCGAAGCATGATTGGGCTAGACTTAGTTTGTTGCATTAGGTCTAACAGATTGGCATATTGTACTATGGAGAATGTATAACTCGGTTCATGAGTCTTTTCTTTAAAACATTCATCAAGACTCGTAGCATTTTCTTCTTGTGTTACTTCATTCGCTCTGTGTGAGGAACTTGGCTTATAACCGGGTGGGTGTCCATGTTTCCTGTAACAAGTGTCTATGGTATGATTTGTTCTACCACAATAAGTACATATTTTGGCAACATTTTCACGTCCTTTTCCAACAAAGTTGCGACCTTTTTCTCTCATAATCTATCCACCACCTTGTGCATATGATGAGTGGTGATATTAAGCACGATTATTTTTAGCTTTGTTCCCAACATCTATACTCAACTGCCATTCTTGTTGAATGACCAGTGAAAAAGCTTGATTTATACCCGATAAAGGCTGCATGAGCGTCATCTGGGATCTTACGTGAACATATTGCTCGTTGAGTCCTCTTGGGAAACGGATTACATGGTCTATTTTTTTCGTAGCTTGTATTTGCACCAAGGCTCCACATAAACAAGAGAGTGAAGGTTGAAGGCTATCAAGTTCATCCCATAGAATCCTAAGTTGAGTGAAATACTCAGATATTGACCTTGCTCTTTATTGTAAACGAAATATGTCTTCTAACCCCCAAGGGTAGCTCAGTTGGCAGCTAAGCTCCCAAGGGATTGCTTGGTGCAGGGATCAAACCCTGCCTTAAGCAGTTTCTTGGAAAATCTTTGGGGGCCAGAGGATAAGCCAAAAAATCTTCGGTTGGGGGATTAGTCTCGTCCTTTCTCCGGTTGCGAAGCTTAGTGCACACACTGTTACAATGAGGGGCTAGCCCAAACGGGCCGTACCCCGAGGGCATGGTGCCCGGAGAAGGTTGAATGGGGATACCTCCTGGAAATGTACCAAAAAAAAATGTCTTCTTGAAGATTAGCAATGCAAAAAATATCTGATTGGAAAAATCTTTCACTTAGTTCCTTCCAAACTTGTGATGCTTGTTCCATGCACTGAACAGATTGAACTATAGTTTATATGATCGAATGACTGATCCAAGAAAGAACCATCATATTGCATAGCTCCCATGCATAGTGCAAAGGATCTGTCTCAGCTGGAATGGGAATGCTTCCGTCTACAACACTGAGTTTGTTCTTGGATTGTAGAGCTCTTGTCACCGTTCGAACTCAAGAATAGTAGTTATTGCCATTGATTGGAGTAGGAACTAGAACCGGTGAAGGTTATCATTTGGATGAAGGAAGAAGGATTGTTTGCAAACTCTGGTGTTGAGCTCCGGTTAGCCATCAAAAGATAAAGCTTGAAAAGAAGAAAAGTTAACGAATACCAGAGCTTATATGAGCTCTAACACCATCTTACCAACGAAAATAAAGAGAGAAGAATATTGAAAGAAGAAGTAGAAAGAGGAATTTATATTTTCTGTAGATTTAATAACAACAAGTACATCTTGATGTGTATATATACTACATTGGTGTAATTAGGGGTGTTAACGGGCCGAGCCAAGCTTTGGTCTTAAAAGGCTAAGCCTGTGTTTAAATGTGTCAGCCTGACCAAGCCTGTTACCTGTTAGGAATATAATTTCAGACTGTGGCTTGTCTTATTTACAAAAAATAAAAGCCTAGTTTAGCCTCTTAGCCTGTTTAAAACAAAATAAGA